>NC_141991.1:177047814-177201262 GCF_049901715.1 Pseudonaja textilis
CAATCACAGGCGTTCCTTGAACCAATCGGATTGCGGTCTGGGTGGACCAATCAGAATGCGAGTCTTCAAGAATGTTAATACAGAACACCCCTCCCCTCATGGTTTCGTCTGACGCAGTGTCATGACGTAGTCGTGCAGGTAGGTGGGGTTTCGAACTTGTCTGGCTGACCTGCGTGGCTCAGTCGGTGTGTGGTCGTCAGCAAATTAAGGTGGTGTTGATTACAACCCTTCTAGGATCTAGAGAAGGGAAAATACCAGATATTTCCAGTCATTGAGTTAGAGACATGCATCATTAGCTAAGGTAGACAGAGTGGAGGGGAATTAAAGTCCAGTTCAAAGTGAGTTACAAAGAAAGATATGGGTTGATTCTGATTGGTTTAATCCATGAGCTCACGTTAGAATCACCATGTTATAATTTAATAAATCCAAAAAGAAATTAGTTTTGGATAGGTCAATATTCAGATATATAGCATGAAGACGAGAGTCATTGTAACAGATCATCGTGTTTGGAAATGTAAAGCAATTGAAAAAAGATGCCAGGCAAAAGGTGCTAGATAGAATGACTAATGACAGAAACAAGAGCTTGTAAGAAATCAGATAAACAGTTAATTGATAAATAGTTCTAGCTAAATGAGGTTCATCTGGTTATGAAGACTTGGAAGCAACTGAGTGACTAGATATCCACAGATGTTTATTGGGTTGCAGTCTTAATCAAAGAGAAAATTATAACCCTACAGCAGTGTTACACAACCTTAGCAATTTTCAAGATATCTGGACTTCAACTCCCAGAATTCGCCTAGTTGGCTGGGAAATTCTGGGAGTTGTAGTCCAGACATCTTAAAGTCACCAAGGTTGACAAACGTTGCCCAACAGTACAAAAAACTTCTCACCCATTCTCACCCTCCAAATGATCCCTCTTACCATTCGTAACTTTGGTTTTAATTTTCACCCCACCCACCAAACAGAAACAATTTGGATGATTTTCAGATAGGTGTTAGCCCTCAGCAGAACGGTGAATGTAGAATGAGGAAATATCCATAAGTATGCAGCCTAGAGCCCAAGAGGAAAGGCAGGACATGAATGTAATAAGTACATTTATTTTATTTTTTTCAATCCCTCCCACGTTGCAGAAGGGGAAAAAAATGAGATAAGGTGTGGTTTATTGTAATTTTTTTTAAATCAAACCCATGAACTGAATTAATGGTTTTTAGATTCATTGTCTTATATGGTCTTTTAAGAGGAGTGCTTATGGGGAAGGGACCAAAAATAGCAATAGCAGGAGCACTTAGCCATATATACCACTTCACAGTGCTTTATAGCCCTGTCTAAGCAGTTGTACAGAGTCAGCGTATTGCCCGCAACAATCTGGTTTCTCATTTTACCAACTTCAGAAGGATGTAAGGTTCAGTCAACCGTGAGCCAGTCAGGATCGAGCTGCTGGCAGTGAGCAGAGATAGCCTGCAATACTGCAGTTCTAACTACTGCATTGTAACTACTTCTCAAACAATCAAGGTAGCACTTCAATCTCATAGTTGCAACTACCATCTTCAGTTTTTCTAATTCACTCTGGGCTTTCTGTGTCTTAGCCCATCTTCTATACAATGTTTCACTGGCCACTTCGGTTTCAATATGCCAAAGATGTAAGCCTATAGATTGAAAGGAAGAAGTCATATATTTTATTCACTGAATCGCTTCAGCGGTGAATACAGCCCGGCTAATTGTCCTTCTTTCATCTTCACACCTTGCTGCAAGACTGATGCTAGCATATGAAAGTGAATACATATTAAGCAGGATAGAATTGACTAGTTTTGTTTAGAATAGAAGGAATATATGGAAATTTAATCTCAATACATTTTCTACTAGCTTATATAATGAATATTCTCCAGGCTTCATTCAGTACACTGGAAAGTACTGAGGAAGGGGTGTGCAGATGTAGAATTTCTTTGATAGCTGAACAAAAGCAGCATTACCAATTCATGACATTTACTTTTATTTTGGATCTCTTCTAACAAGCTGAGACTATATATCATGGGAAGAGCCAATCTGATATTCATGAGAAATCTAATGTCATCATAGACTATTGTTCCACTCCCAAATTACTTTCTTAGGTGATGTTACTTCTTCGCTTCCCCCCCGCCCCCCCATCTCTGCAGTTCAGAGTAACACAGCATCTAGATTCAAATAATAGTTCTTTAATTGAAAGATTGTGTGAACTGGCAGCACAGTGTTGTGTTCAAGATACTTAACCAGGAACAGGAAGATACTGGTTCTAATTCACCTTCAGCCAGGGAAGCACAATGAAGTTGTGAAGAAAAATAGGGTTGCCATAAGGAGAAGTAGAAGAAGGGAATATTATCTATGCCACTTTGAGCTCTTGATGAACGATGGGATATAAATCATATTAATATATTCATAACAGCAGGAATGGGTGAAGTCCATTAGCAGCCACTCAAAATGAAACATTTCATTCAAATCATTGTATTGTTGGGAAGGATGACACCCCTCACCTGTTTGAAAGATCTTAAACATGTTTACACAGTAATATCCTAGTAAATGTAAAGGTTCCCCTCACACATACGTACTAGTCATTTCTGGCTCTAAGGGGCAGTGCTCATCTCTGTTTAAAGCCAAAGAGCCAGTGTTGTCTGAAGACGTCTCCATGGTCATGTGGCCAGCATGACTAAACGCTGAAGGTGCATGGAATACTGTTATCTTTCCACCAAAGTGGTCCCTATTTTTCTACTTACATTCTTTTGAACTGCTAGGTCCACAGAAGATGGGACAAGTAATGGGAGCTCACTCCATTATGCGGCTCTAGGGATTCGAACTGCTGAACTGGCAACCTTTCTGATTGACAAGCTCAGTGTCTTAGCAACTGAGACACCATGTCCCCTTCAATATATCCTAGAGGAAGTATATTTGTTTGTTTTTATGTCACCCATCTCCCTACAAGGTGACTCTGGGTAGCTAAGTATGATGTAATGAGGAGCCAATGCCTGGTGGTTAGGGTGCTAGAATAGGCCCAAGAGGTCCAGGTTCAAGTCCAGCTTCAGCCCTGGAAGCTCCTTTGCCCAGGAGTTCATTTTCAGCTCTACCCACATCACAAATTTGTTCTTGTGGGAAAAAATACTGGGGGGGAATCTTGTAGGCTGCCTTGAGTGCCTGCATACAGTATAAAAATACACCCCTTTTCCCTCAAACTAACCACCTCACCCCATTCCTAAGAGGTATGTAAGGAGTGTGCTTAAGCACACAATCATGCCTACTATCCCTGTCGTATTGTTCCCAATTATTCCTACCTATTTCCTGTATTTATACTTGTTTACTCTTATCTCTATTATCTTATAAGCGACTGACAAATCAAATCAAATAAATAAATAAAACTGACACAAATTTGCATACAGTTCATGCAGATCTTTCATTTTTAACTTACAGAAGTTGTGATGAAACAGTGTTGATAAGTGAACTCATAACGACAAGGATAAGACTGAACAAGATTTAGACTGATGAGTTCAGAGATAAAATAAGTGTGTGATTGTAATTTGGGGAGAATTCACAAGATGAATGATATCAAAGACCCCTATTTTATTGCAATTATTATATTAACTAGGGAAGTAAGTGATGACAATTTATTTACAGGCAACAAATCTGTGAATGGGCTACTATTAAAGTTAATGATTGTATTTATATATAAGACCATGGCACTAGTGCCCGGCAGACTGGGTAAATGACCTGGAACTGTGGAGGATGAAAGGAAAATGGTGCTGACATTTGGACCTACTGTGCTAAGCAAGGGAATGAAAAGATAATGAGAGACCAAGAATTATGTGGGTTTCCCTCTCTGCCTGAGACAGAAATAACACTTTGATGTGAGTCAGTGCAGGAAATGTTTCAATCCTAGTTCTTTGCAGCACAGAGTTCAGAGAAACCTTCTTAAAAATGATGAAATGAAATATTCTGACAGGCTGATACTGTAAATCCCACCAATAAGAGGAACTTCTAATGCTTTGAATTTGGTACATTTCACTTGGAGGACAGTGCAAGAGATAATAGCTCTTATTATATATATTTTCCACCTTTCTTTCCTACCTATTTCCTAAGATAGAGGAGTATTACCTCCCCCCCTAATTTATAAGAGAGACAAAAGAAGAAAAAACATCTACCAAAATCTCTAAAGGCCTTCACTATTTATTTCTGGTATAGCACGATGGCAATCAGATTCATTTGCTATCTCTTGTCTAATACCTATGGAGAAGCAAATATTTAGGCACAACTATTTGAATTCTTTTTTCTTGTAAGTTTCCCATTTGCAACCTAAAGGTTTTCTCTATATTTTAAAATTTCACTTTAAATTACAGACATGGGAAAACTGATGGTTTTATCTACCCAGAATAATTAGTGGGAGATTACCAGGACAGATAGAGCGTGCGTGGCTGGCTCACTTGTTTATTGCCTAATATCAGAGGTCTCCAAACTTGGCAACTTTAAGACTTGTGGATTTCAACCCCCAGAATTCTCCAGCCAGAATAGCTGGCTGGAGAATTCTGGGGGTTGAAATCCACAAGTCTTAAAGTTACCAAGTTTGGGGACCCTGCCTAATATCATAGTGATATGATGCAGGACAGGAGCCATTACTGCATCTCTCTCTCTTTGTTTATCTATTGGATTTCCACTTGGTCACTCACTTGTCTTTTATTGACCAGAAGTATAGTTGTAACATTAACTATTAATCTCACCGACACAGGATCCCTCAATGAATTTTGGCTCCTCTGCGAAAGGACAGATTGTACTTTGCCATCGCGGGCCTGTGGCAAACAAAATGTCTTTTTAAATTAGATGTGCATTTTAAAGCTTGGTTTTGTTTTCTTCACAGAAAGCTTTTCCTCACATCCCCATGTCCCTTTAGAATTGCTGGGCAGCCTTTTTCCATGGACATCTGTTCATAGGGGGATGGAAATTATTTGTGAGGAAAGAAATAGCCCAGAGGTCCTGCCGCTTTCAATCCCTCATGAGAGGAACTGATTACAAAAATCAATCAGGCTTTCTCAGACCAGCAGTGCAGGGAAAGGTCAAAAAAGTCTGTAATAGCCAGAGCACAAAGTCTTGCCTCTTTTGCACACTCATCTATTTTGCACATATTTACAATTAGGTGGAGCTTCCATCACGCTGCTGTGACCATCCTTTTGCCTTTTTTTTATTTTTTTGACAGCCCTAACAGTGGTGGGTTTCCAAATTTTTTCCTATTGGTCTCTGCAGTTGTCCAGTTAGTAATATGATTGTTAACTGAATCTGGCTTCTCCATTGACTTTGCTTGTCAGAAGGTCACAAAAGGAGATAACCCTGAGACACTGCAACTGTCATAAATATATGCCAGTTACCAAACATTCAAATGTTGATCACGTGTCCATGGGGATGCTGCAACAGTTGTAAGTATGAAAAATGGTCATAAGTCACTTTTTTCAATGTCATTGTAACTTTGAACAGTCACTAAATGAATGGTTATAAGTCAAGGACTACTTGGGGCCAATCTATGTCGGAGTCTCTTAATGGATTTAAACATTGAGGCATAAAATAAAACAAAACAACGACAGGTTGATCAGGAATAGGAGATAAACTGTTTTACTTCAAATCCTGCGGCACTACTTGTTAGGATTTCAAGGATGCCAAATAACTCTCCAGTTCAACTTGGCATATTCATTATTGTTTTTATTCCAGTACTGTTTTAGATGGATAAAATAGTTAGTGCTTCCTTTTTTTGAAGAGGGGTATTTATGCAAAAAGTTTAACCTAGTGTTTCATTAGTCAAGGTAACATTAACTTGAGGGTGGTGTTTCTTGTTTCTTATTAATTTCTTAATAAGAAACAAGAAGACGTTGCCTAGGTGGTGCAGTGGTCAGAGTGCAGTATTGCAGGCTACTTCTGCTGCCTGCCAGCTTACTGTGATTTGGCAGTTCGAATCTCACCAGGCTCAAGGTGGACTCAGCCTTCCATCCTTCTGAGGTCGGTAAAATGAGGTCCCAGACTATTAGGGGCAATATGCTGACTCTGTAAACCACTTACAGAGGGCTATAAAAGCATTGTAAAGCAGTATGTAAGTCTAAATGCTATTGTTATTGCTATATTATTGGCTTACTATTGGTCAGTTAGGGCCTTCAAAATACTGTGTGCTGATCGTATATCAGTATGCCATCATATTATAATAATATATCACGGGCTAATTTCTGGTAAAGGCTCTAAATCTGGTGCTTCCTAAGTGATTACATTCTGTAATGCAGGGGGCCACAACCCCCAGGGCTGTGGCCAACCACTGGGCTGTAGTCGGTTCAGAACCAGGCCATGGATGCAGTGGACAAGTGCACGCACAGATCCACTTCTGCATGCAGTGGGGGGAGGGAAAAGTGTGCGCAGCTCCATTTGTGCGAGTGGCAGGCATGCATGTCCACTTGCGCAAATCGAGATGCATGCGTGCTCACCTGTTGCTGGCATGGAACCATCCCCTGCCCCCTCCACCCAATGATCCACAAAGCTGGAAAGCTTGCTGTAATGCCACTATCTACAGAACAGAAAGCAGGACCTCTGATTGCTAGGCAGTTTGCTTATTCCATATGCAAATCTGAATACAGAATGATTTGTCACATTGGATAAATAAATTGCTCTCCTCCGTATGATGTGGATTTCACTTTCTATTAAGCCAAAGTCACTTAGGCCAATAAGTTCGCTATTATGAGAGTTCCGTTCCAAAACATAAGGAAGGCACTAACCTGCTTGCCTCCAGTTGGAGGCCTCTTTCGGATCTTACATTGACCATATATGGAGGGAAGGATTTGTAGATATAATCCTAATCTGTTCTCATGTACTTTTCCTTAAAAAGAAGCCTAGCAGTCCAGTGAGAGCCAGTGTCACACAGAGGCCAGTGGGTTGGATTTGACTTAAGTGGTTGAACTTCAAATCTTTCTCTCACCAGCTGGCATTCTCTCTCTCTTTTAACCTGCTGGGATGAAAGTCAGAATTCAAACCTCAGTGATTATGTCTTATATATGCAATTTACTCATTAATTCTTTAAAGAAATATATTCTTGCTTTGGTTTATTTTTTAAACTCCACCATTGCTAATCCCTAACCCAGATGAGGAAAGGGGAGGAAAAGCATTAGACTCTGCAATAAGTTGGGTGAGATTTCAACGTCACATCATTATGCATCGAACCCCAACACAACGTTCGAGATGCAGATGTGTGAGATACTGCAGAACAGATGAAATGATGGACAAGATGCTAAACTGTGGTCTCCACGATGGGGCGGGAATAACCCAAGGAACAAGAAGAAGACTCTTGCTTCTGCTTTTAATGATCAATTTCAGAAAATTACTCTGAGCATCATATTTGAAAGCTTTCATCCATCACCTTTTTCTCTCTCTCTCTCTCTCTTTCCATTCAATAACTCTCCATAGCCATCTTTTATTCTAGCAGGCATTAATTGTGCATTCCTCCAAATCTGTCTATCCTTAATTCAGGTGAAATATTTTAATTTAGTTTTGTATGAGAGACTTATGCTTCTTCCACCAGATGGCAATCTCCACTTATTAAGATGTAAGGACGACCAAAGGGAAACTGACTCTTCATTCCACGGTACTTAGTTTTTGATCAGTGTTTACACCCCACATTTCAAATAAACATTAAAAACTTTAATGCAAGCATCCGTTTATTATCAGATGAAAAAGAAAAAATCCAATAAACAACAGCTGCTTTTATAGATTCAGATTTAAAAGGAAAAGGAAAAGCCCAAGGCTATTGTCAGGTTTTCTGATTCCAGACAGACATCCTTTCTCTGCTCAGTCGAAACTCAATTAGAAGACAATAAGATCCAGAATCTGATTTATATGTAATAGTTGATTCACGTGAATCCCTTCACACTGAATATATATCATTTTTCTCAATTTATTGAGTGCTGGGATAAAAAGAACCTAGAAAGATGGTTGGTTGTTTTCAAGGACTTTTGAAGTTTCATATTCCAAAAACTTGGATTTGACTTCTAAGGTTGCCAAAATCTCAGAATCAAATGTAGCACTTCTCAATATTTGGGCCAAATTTCATAGAGATGGATTGACAGATTCCTGAAAATGTTGCCAGTTGTGTCCAACTCTTGGCAATTCTGGAGAACTGGTAGCAAAAATTTTGAGTGGTTCGGAGAACCGGCAAATACTACCTCTGACCGGAGTTTTTACAGTATCTTTCCCCTGCCACGCCCACCAAGCCACGCCCACAGAACCGGTAGTAAAAAAAATTTGAATCCCCTACTGGACTGGACGCCATCAAAGCTGACACCAGCCAGAGCATAGAACAACTCAAAAAAGTAGTGCAAGATCAGAAGATGTGGAGAGACCTGGCCCATAGAATTGCCAAGAGTTGGACACAACTGGATGGATATCATCTTCTCTTTCTCCTTCTCCTTTTCCTTCTCCTCTTCCTCCTTCTTTATCGTCATCCTCATCCTCCTCATCCTCATCCTTCTCCTTCTCATCAATGTCTACACCCCATTTACTGTTAACAATACAAAAAAAATATTATCTGACATAATAAGTTGGCAACCCTACTGCTGAGGCCAAATGTTTATGGTACCAAGTGAAGAGGACATCACAATTTTTTCCCCTAGTTATCATGTCATTAACTCTTTCACTGCCATATTTGACTTTAATTGAAGTTTTTGTAATTCTCCTTATCTGCCCCATTCAACTTTAATCTGCATTGTTAAAAAAAATACTTGGCAAGCTGAGTTTAAAAATTAAAAAAAATCCTTTGGTTTGAAGGATTTTCTAAACAAAGACACATGGCCTCTGCATCAGGTAATTTCGGTAAATATATCACATCTTATTTTGCCATATAATTGGCAAATAATGATGATTAAAATAGTTTTAAATTAAATTTTTGTATTTGCGTTTTTCCCTTATAACCTTTGTATTAAATTACATCTTTTGATTTTCCCAAATGTTTTAGGGGAAAATTGAATATGGATTGTTTCTAACTTTACACCCTTCTGATGACATTTAAAGGATGTGAAGATCTTTAGATTACTGTTATATTTTTGTATTTTATTAAATCCATTTTATGGCAGTGATTGATTTGATTTACATTTTATCTTTATCTTTTAATCTTTAATCTTTATTAATTTATCTTTTAATTATTCCATTATTTTTATAATGCATTAGGGCAAGAGTGTCAAACTCGTGTTGTCAGGGCGTTGTCACGTGACATATCACAACTTCACCCCCCCCCCCTTTGCTAAACCAGGTGTGGGTATGGCCAGCATGTGATGCATCCAGCTCACGGTCTGCAAGTTTGACAGCCCTGCATTAAGGAATATATCTGGGAATCTTAAAAAAAAACCCACCTCCCCTTAATATACAATAAAATATATAGCAAACCTACTACAGAATTGTGAATTTTCTGTTCTACTTTTTCCATCCCAGTGTATTTTTTCTTCTTCTGAAGGATAGCTTTGGTTTCTGATGTTTCCACTGCTTTCCATTACGATTTTCTTTACCTGTTGCAGGTGGTGTGATGGTTGTCTTAGGCCAAGGGTCTTCAAACTTGGCAGGTTTAAGACTTGTGGACTTCAACTCCCAGAATTCCTGAGCTAACATGACTAGAGGAGGAATTCTGGGAGTTGAAGTCCACAAGTCTTAAAGCTGTCAAGTTTGAAGACCTCTGTCTTAGGCTGTGATTATTTCCCTTGTTCCTTTTTGCTTGGGATGATCGTTGGAAAGCATATCCCAATGAACTAAGGTGAATATGGTTTGAAAAATACAGGTTACAAAGTTTTAAAAAATAAATAAAAAGGAAGGATATGGTACCAGATTCAAAGATGCTCTAAGCCTGGGTTGTCAAACTTGTGGCCCACAGGCTGGATTCATCATATGCTTGCCACACCCACACCTGATTTAGCGAAGGGGGGAAAAGTTGTGATATGTCATGTGATGCCACCATGATGACGCGAGTTGGACACCCCTGTTCTATGCAAAGATGCAAATTTTGAAGGTTAGGTCTCCCAAGGGTTATGTAATTCAACACGAATTTCTAAGCAAAAATGTTATAAAGTTGATCCTATTCAATGGAATGGTATATATTTTTGAATCACTTCATTAAAAGTGAGGGGCAAGCTCGCTCTCTCTCTCTCTCTCTCTCTCTCTCTCTCTTTCTCTCTCTCTCTCTCTTTTGCATTGTGATGCATTCCTATCTTCAAATTAAGGTCTGCTAGTATTACTGCAAAATTCAGGGGGGTAGCTAGGTCTCTTACCAGAAGTTCAGGCTATTTGCTTTCTTCAATTCTTTCTATGCCTGTTTGGTTCCTGATTACAAGGATGGCTTTCTTGGGAGCTGAACTACATCTTTTTATGCCCTTCTGAATGCACATGTGAGCAACTAAAAGCATATTTCGCAAACATATATTTGCTCTCTCCGTTAACAAATTGAAAACCCCCAGTTCTGCAGGGTAACATTGCCTTCTGAAAACTGTATGCCATGCAATATCCAAAGAGCACTGACCATGCAAAATTGCAAGCGCAGCAGTATCTTGGCAGTTTCAAATTAAAACAGCCTAACAGATAATTAAGCCAAAATAACTATTGTGCTGAATGAACAGTAAATAAGCAGGAGGTTGAGGATAGAGGAGTTGTCTTTTTTAAAAAAATTATTTATCCTGGTTCATATTTTGAGAACTCTGATCATACAGAGCACAGCTATTAATTAGAAGGGTTCAGATATCTGAATCAGAGGTGGTATTCATCAGGTTCTGACCAGTTCTGGAGAACCAGTAGCGGAAATTTTGAGTAGTTCAGAGGACCGGCAAATACCACCTCTGACTGGAGATTTTACAGTATCCTTCCCCTGCCACGCCCACAGAACCGGAAGTAAAAAAAATTGAATCCCACCACTGATCTGAATGCTTTCTTGGAGTTCAGCTGGCCTTTTGTTATATTTGTAATGTTTGATAGATGTCATTGTAGGTTAATAGCAGTGCAGAGGTGGTATCCAGCAGGTTCTGACTGGTTCTACTGCTTCTACTGCTTAGTGCAATCTTGAACTCTTGGAAAATGGTGGTCCATAAACTTAGCTAATTATAATAATAACTACTACTACTACTGTACTATTAGTACTATCCTAATTTGAAGCTTTGTTTTTGTACTGCTATGGGTTACAACTAGGAAATCTTTATAACTAAACAATCTTTGTCAGGATTGCAATTGGAAGTAAAAAGCTCTGATAAAATGAATCCTGTTTTGGAGTTAGAGCTGTCAATCAGAAAACAATTCAGTTTATTTTCTTCCCTCACTTTCTGCCAATTCTTCATTGCTTGTTTATGAAAACCTTGGAAAATAGATGTCGGTATTTGTCTCTTCTGAACCCCCAACAGAAATCCAGGATTTAGAGAACAGAAATTCAATAGACAATGTGATTTGGAAAAGCCCAGCTTCACTCTGGACAAAGACTGATTGATTTTGAAGCTGTTTGCATGGGCTCTGGATTTAAAATTCATCCAGTCAATAAATATCCTTAATATGTATATATGTATGTATGTATGTATGTATGTATGTATGTATGTATGTGTATATATATATATATATATATATATATATATATATATATATATATATATATATATATATATATACATACATATTAACGATATTTATTGACTGGATGAATTTTAAATCCAGAGCCCATGCAAATATATATGTAAGAGTATCCTTAGGTCAAGCTTGGCTTCTGAGATGGTATCCTTGCATTTTTTTTGGCAATCTTTCATTAGTGATTTTTCATTGCTCTCTTCTGGAATATTTCTTTCATTTCTCCTTCCATCCAAGAGACATGAAATTATCCTGCAGCTCTCCACCCAACTACTAACCCAAGACCAGATCTTGGTTAATTTTCAAAATTAGACAGTCAGTCAGCTAGCTTCAGCTACCAGCAAAGACATCCTTGGTTAGCTATCCTATAATTACTATTATTTCTGCTATCACTACTGTTCCTGCTGGTAACACATGGTCTATAGACATAATGTGATTAATACACTTTCCTCCATTCCCTGTATAATAGAAGATACGAAAGTATATATGAATGTATGTATATATGCATAGAAGATTCGGTGGAAGGTATTAATGTATGCAGGGATGTATGAATGAATAGCAAATGAAAAGATACCCGATTGAGTCCAGGTCTCTAGGATCTGCATATATAAAATGTAAACAGTATTACAGTCAAGAGATTCAATTAAAAACTGCAGAGATTTAATTCATGTAAAATATGCATTAACAATCACCCTAACAAGGTAACAGTCCTGGAAATGAACAAATGAGGACTAAATGTTCAAGACAGAATGGCAACCTGTGAGTTTTTCTGCATGGATACTCAGTCAAACAAGAAAACCCACGCAGAAAACCTTCTTCTGTTTTTCTTTCCTAGAAAGATGGGGATTTATTGAGGATGACATAAGCCAGGGGTGTCAAATTCAAGGCCTGGGGGCCTAATCTAGCCCACGGGGTGCATAGACCTTTTGGTGCTTTGGAAAATAATCTGACATTCCCCACCCTCCTTGTCAAATGTCTTCTTAATAGCTTGAAGAAATGATCCATCTACCAGAAGAACAGCATCCTCTAACCATGAAGGAAGGGAAGCCACGCTGTACACGCAGAAATCTAATTGTGAATGAATGAGCCAGACTTCCTAGAGATTGGCCACTCGGATTAATTGGCTAAGTCACTGAATCCAGTTTAACTCTCCTTTCCTACTTCCATTTGGCCAGGTTTTATGAGCTTTTTCTTCAGTGCCAAACAATGCCTTTCAAGATCTGTTCTTTCCACTTTGGATAATAAAATTAAATCTGCCGCAACCCTTTCTAAGAAAACTACGGATCCACCATCATCCAAACCCACTTGTAGTCAATGGTTACAAATACATTTCCCTCTGGTATACAATATAATTTCTTGCTATAAATTATAACACGGCATTAATTTGAATTTTCATTTACTCTGTTTCTTTGGTCTATAATATCATGTGGGATCTGATTAATAACAATAGAAAAATTATTTCCCTTGGGGTTGGCAGGCTTGCTATGATTATCGTATGCACAAACCACAGCATTTATTATATCTAATTGTGCGTGTGTGCATGTGTGTGTGTGTGTGTGTGCATCACAGCATAAAACCTCCAATATGCAATTATTAGATGAATTATTTATGCCATTTTCAAAAAGCTGCTCAATGGAACAGTGCAGGATAAAAGAATAAAAGAATTGTGCTTCTGACACAGTGATGGGGATACTAGTAACCCAAAAGTTTTCACTAACTTTGGCTCTACACAGCTCTCTTGTCTTTTGGGGCTTCACTGGATTGGGGACTTGGAGAATTTCCCGAATGTATAGAAAGCGGGAGCAAGTAGCAAGCACATAATTGTTGTCCAACTGGTATTTGAAAACAGCATCAGTTATTTATGGAAGGGACTGTTATGTAAATGAAGGGATTTTTATAACATGTTTGGATGTCTAATCCACTCTGCTAGCAGCAAAGAGATACCAAACACACTATCCTTTAGTGGTCATCTGGAGTTTTGCAGCCCAAGTCTCCACTGGTACTGAAAACGATTTATGACCGATTGTAAGGATTGCCTCTCCTTCTTACTTAAGAAAGTGAAGACACTTGAAATGAAGTAGTTCAAAAGAAACCTTTTATTAAGCAGAAGTGATAACAATACATTCAAAGCAGCATCTGAATAGGCAAGACAAGTAGATTTAAAGCAGTAGAGATCCCTTAGCCAAATGCGGATTCAGCCAATCCACAAGTGTAAAAATGTTGTTGTACCGGCCGTTCTGAGAAACAGGTAAGCAAGCATTCCCATGGCCGTCTTCTGCTGGCTTTCAAGGTGAAACAACCCACATGGCCCTCCTCCCCTTGCATTCCCTAAAAGGTGAGAAAATCTCAGGGTGGGCTCCAGGATACAAGTTATAAAATAGCAGTTGTCACAGGCAATAGTAATGAATTGAATTCAAGCCCCGCCCCCACTTCTTCCAATTGAATGGCAGTATCACTTTTAGGGATCTGACACTGAATCATAAACTTGCAGTCCAGAGTGGAGGTTCGTTCTCTGAGCTAGTGGATTGGTTTTGGAACATTTTGTTTCTGTAGAAGGTTAGCACCCATCCCTCTCCTAGAAGAATGAAATATTTTGAGAAAGATTAAAAAGGCAGAATATTATTTTTCCCAAAGGGAGAAATGGAGAAACGTGTTTTTCCAGACAGAAAGCAACCTTTGCCTTCCTTAATAGCCTGCAGCAGATGTCAGCACTTAAGAGATGGAGATAGATAGTTCTATTCATAAGCAAACACCCTCACCCAAGAGCCAACACAGAAAAAAGCCAGTAAGCCACAATAGGAATTACCCAACATCCTTTAGGAACACAAACCCCTTCATTGCATCACCCCAAAGTTCAACCAAACTTAGCTCAGACAAGGATTTGTACTTTGCCTATAGAGCCAGCTATGACATGGCCCCGTGGGAATCTGATAACAACCAATGGAATACCTGTTATTGAACAGGAAGCTCAAGTGCAAAGCCCAAGAGAAAGTATAAAAACCGCCCACTCTCAACTCCATGTGGTCAGCTGCCCAGAACACATGTGGCTTCATCATTAAACCACCTTTCCAATCACCCTCCATATTTCCATGGTCTTTCTCCTGGCTTGGAAATGAACCAGATGGATATGTCTTCCCACACTACCACACGAAGCACCTATAAGCAGAAGAACACTGACAATGATATTCCCTAAATTATGCTGAAGGTGTTACCTAGCCTGGCCAGGAAATGTTTTGGAAGCCAACTCACAAGCTCTGTGAATGAACTTCTACTCTCCTTTTTAATCTTTACCGTCAGCTTCCAACAAGCAACATTAACAGGGAAATGGCAGAGACTTGCAAAGGGTGGCCATTGATATTGCATTTCCTGACTGTGGTGGCTTGCTTCATAGCCACAGCAGGAACGGACAATGTAAGGTTGGATGCAGTCACATGTTTCTTTTTAAGACTGTATCACTTAATGATGAATTGGCCAATCCCAACTGTAGTTGATAAAAGAGAACTACCTGTACTATAAATGGATCTTGTAGAAAGGAAGGTACCTAATCAGCTAACCCAAAGCATTATTGAGCTTGAATTTTCTACTTCCTGAATGCACCTCCTTTGTCTTCCAGTGGCTGGCAGATCATAAAGGCCAGATCCTTCTTTGGGAGTCTCAAGGAATTATCTTTTTAATTTAATCAATATGAAGGCTCTTGATAGGTTTAGGTAGCTAAGTCTGATAACTTTTAGTTAATGAGGGCTGTGTTTCATGTTCCTTTTCACCATATGTGGTGAAATTTTTAATTTGTGCTGGATTTCATAATAAATGTATTGAAACTGCAGATGGAGTTGATTCGGTCTTTTATGTAGCCTGGGGAATGGTTTTATCTGTGTGCCAGATTACTTTTCTCGTTTTTAAGTGGCGAAAAGAAAACAGTTCTGGAAAAAGGATGAGTTTTTCTCTAAAAGGTCAGTCATTACACTGGGATTCACATCTGTCCAAATTCAAGTTTTGCAATTGCCGTAAATAACACAATCAGGGAAACATGTTAGGTACTTCTCATAACAAGCTGCTATTGCTTGTGTGACATATGGCACATTTTTTTTTTGTTATTTAACTCTGCTCTACATTCAAAGATTGAAAGATTCCTCCATATCCTGGAGGATCACAGTTGGACATTGCATATCTCAAATTATATTATATCTCTGTACTGGCCAAGGTTTTACTTATCCTTAATTCATTTTCTCACCAGACAACCCTATCCAAGGAATCCTTACATTTAACTCCTGCTGAACCAACCAACGTCTCTTCTTGAAAATGGTCTGGATCCTTCAGCCAGTTCAGAACGATGCCAGCTGCATACAAAATAAAAAATTTAAAAAAATACTGCATTGTATTCCTATTATCTTGCAATTTGTTCTGGTTGCCCATTCACTTCTGAGCTCAGTTCAAAGTTTGGTATCTATTTATCAGATGCTGAGTAGCTTGAGAACCGATATGTACTTGAATATTCGCCTGCGTGTCTCCTGGCTCAACTATGGATGCTTGTATTGTACGCTGATTTGATAAATTGCACTTTATATAATGGAAGCTTAGTGCCCTTTACTGATAAGTACAAACATCTCCATTTGTCTTCTGAGGTGAAGCTTCACAACCAATTTGTAAAGGCAGTGCAATATCCACTAGTTAATCCCTCCAATATCTCCATTCCTCCCTAGCCAACCTACAAAGCCTGGAAACTAATACCGTTATGGAAGACAGCATTAGTTGGTGTTATGTTCAGCAAACAAATCTCATTGAACAGGTGCAAATTAGGCATTTGCCTCTAGCAGACTACAGCTGTGGTTCCTGCTGCTTCCATATTATTTTGTGCTGATCTGTTTATTAAAAAAAGAGGAGAAGCAGACACAGAGCCCCAGGTTTCTGCAAGTTGTGTCAGCTGATTATATTTTCATCTGCCCTGCTGAAGCTTAAGATAAAAATCTAATTAGATTATATCTGTTGGGAAGCTGTCCTGGAGTAGTAGATAATCTGAGATATAGAATAGGTGGGAATTCAGCATCCATTGTCAACTATGAAGTGAAGTATGTAGCATTGGCCAATAAATAGTATTCTCTTTTAGTCTAACTGATCTAACATGGCTATAATAGAGAATTGGAGACAATCCTCTGCACATTAATGCAAGCTCCTTAGAGAAGAACCTCAAAGATATACACATATACAAATCTACAAAAATATACAAATATACACATATAGTAAATGTGAAACTTTCCCAATCTTTCATAGCTGTTCAGATCTATGAGATAGATTAGTAGATCAGATGTGTCAGCTCATTTATCTAGCTTCCTGTTTCTCGTTGTTTTGGTTTTCAAAATGCTATGAGCAAATTGAATCTAAGGGTGGGCAGCAGTGGTAGGATTCAATTTTTTTACTACTGGTTCTGTGGGCGTGGCTTGGTGGGCGTGGAAAGGGAAGGATATTGCAAAATCTCCATTCCCTCCCCACCTCACTAACCTGCTTTCCAGCTCTGTTCTCCTGTGCAGGGCAACCAAAGAAGACCCAGCCAATCAGCTGGGACTCAGGAGGCAGAGAATAGATGGGGGCAGGGCCAGTCAGAGGTGGTATTTGCCGGTTCTCCGAACTACTCAAAATTTCCACTATCGGTTTTCCAGAACTGGTCAGAACCTGCTGAATACCACCTCTGGTGGACAGGTGTTGTAATTACTTATTAAACAGTATATAATGTGGCCTTGGCCACATAGCCATTATTGCAGGAGAAAAGGAGCCTCTTAAAGCTGCATCTTAAACATGCTGCTAGCATAACACATAGAGTCCATAATGGAATTCTTTTCATAGCTAGCTTTGGCTTGCTGGAGCAATTCAATCTTTGTGAATTCTATTCTAAATTAACTTGATGAACAGGCTCACATCCTTGGTTAATGCATAATTGGGAATGTAACATTTGCACCTAATTCTTTGCATATTTGCAGATCAGCCAACATTGTGCATGGCTGAAAAGGCATAGAAATGTAGTTTTGGATATTTGTGTTGAAATGTGAATTTTTGTGAGTGTTTTTTTTTTTTTAAATGGATTAAAACACTTATAGGAATACATCTGGATGTGCTGTGGGGAAGGAAACTTTCCTACTGCAGTGAATAATGCATCCAGTCTTAGGAGTGTATGTGTGCATACAATCATATGCATGCAATTGGCTCTCATTGATCGAGTCTAGAAGACTAAAAATAAGTTAACTTATACACTAAGGACTCTTTAAGAAGGGGGTTTGCATTTATAGCCATATATCTTAATGGAAACTTTTTTTTTGTTTTTCTTGAGAATGAATTTTTTCAGTTATAACTAGGCCTAAGTACAGAAGTGAAATAATAAAAATCTTTCATTTACTTGCCTTTTCATTTTCTCCATTGTTCAAGTTTAGATCAGAATCGCGTCCTGTACTCTCTAAAACAATAAGGACCAAGGAACCAAGGAAAGCTGGATTCTGTTTGGACATATTCTGGAAGAAGTGCTTTGACCCTTTTATGAATACAGCACCACTCCTTAACGTAGCCCCTTTTTGTTTCTAAATTCCAGGGATGCCTTTAAAAAAAATAGTGCCGCTCTAAGAAGAGGAAAAAAAGTAAAGTAATCCTTGTGGATTTTATTCCGCTAGTCATTGCTGACTCTTGAGGGCGGTCTTCATCTCCATTTTAAGACCACTGAGCCAGTTCTGTCTGAAGATATTCTGCAGTCATGTGGCTAGCATGACATCATGGAGTGCTGCTAGTTTCTCACCAAAGTGGTACCTATTTATCTACTCACATTTGCATGCTTTCGAACTGCTAGGTTGGCAATAGCTGGTGGGGGAGGATGGGAGCTTACCCCATCGCTTGAGACTTGTATCTCAAACCTGGGCTGTCAGCTGGACAGCATCTTAATCACTGAGCCATTGCACCTAAAGTCAATGCATCTCTTTAAGCAATCACATCTTTTCCATCGGGATAGTTTTAAAGCCTGAGAGAAGTCAGGCTTGCTTTAATGACTGGTAGAGTGCTGTTATGCTCATGCAAAATACAAAGCATGTTATTAAAATAATGCACAACTTTCTGTGATATTGTGCATTTTCTCTCTGGTGACCCTCTTGTTTGGTCTGCTGGTGGCCTGCGGAGCTGGCAGCAGAGTCAGACAGTGGGGAGGAACATGGGCCAGTCCTGGAGTCTGGGGAGGGCTCAGATGAGGGATCTGTGTCTGGCACAGAGATAGGGCCATCTGAGAGTTGACTTCGGAGCTTCCAGAATCTGACCTCAGCGAGGCAGAGGAACGGGGGGAGGCTGTTCCCAATGCGCTTTTGTGCAGAGCTGTCAGAAGGCAAGAACATTTAAGACAAAAGGGGTGACTTGAGAGTAAGACTTGGATATGATTGACCCCTCCCATAAGACATAAAGGAGGAGCAAAGGGACACAAGCCTTTGCAGGAAGCAACTTTGTTCATTCTGGTCGGTTTAAACTCTGAAGCTCCATGTTGACTTTGTGCTTTGTTTGGCCTCGTACAGCTAATTGGCAATTTAGTCATTGGCAGCATTCCAAGGGAGATAAAGGTGGGTGCTTATCAACCTTATCCCGAAAACTGTGTCAGACTTCTGTTGGACTATCCATTGGGACTCATTATGGGCTGTGAATGCATATAATTCACAGCCATTGAAATAATAAAAAAGGTTTTGGGGAACAGCATGTGTTTGTTACTGTCTCAAGAAGCCTTGGTCAGAACACCTCTAAGAGAGGAGTTTCAAAATGGCAGCCTGTGGGCCGGGTGTGTCATGTGCAGGCCACACCCACACCAGCCCTGCAAAGACAAAAAATGTTGTGATACATCATGTTACATCAATGTTACATGGTGAGTTTGACACCTGTGCTCTAAAAGGACGTATTGTTCTTCTTTGCCCTATAGCAATCCAGGAAGGAAGATACATCTACAGGGACAATTGTTTATTGAGGGAAGAAAATAGGATGGATATAAACGTAGCACCTGACTGATGCAAGAATTAATTATCCCAGAATAATGCTTTCACATAGAAGCAAGACCAATTAAATTGTATATCCTTAGTGTGACCTACCTACAGGGATTCTTCTAGGGGAAGAATAACTATATTGAAGAAAAATGGGCTGGCTGCCTTTTCAAATTTGTACATTATAGATAAGATAATGTTTTTCTGCCTTCTCATCACTACAGTCATTTTATGAAGATCCATTTTAATAGGCATCATTATCCCACAGATTGGCAATAAAGTTTACAAACATGGTTATATTCTTTGGATGGGCTGACTTTTTTCTCAAGAATGCAGTCCTCAAATCACCAGCAGAAATTGCATTTATTTTCACCATGGAATAAAAGGAAAAGGAAGGCAGCTAATAGATTAACAGATTAACAGAGTTGGAAGGGACCTTGTACTGTAGGTCATCTAGTCCCACCCCTTGACCAGCTAGGATCTGTCTTTCTAGGAAGCAAAGTGCTTGATGAAGGAAAGATTTCTTGCTCTACTTTATATAAAAACAATCTGTTGCATATACCTAAAATAATAGGTAGCAAGAATTGATCCTTTCTTATCATAACTTAATCTTATTTGTTGGATAATTTTGCAAATCCTTTATGGCCCATTACTGTGTCAGCTTTGGAAGGCATATTAGCCTCAGAAGCTTCCACGCTGCCACTTTCTAGTACCTGGGAAATGGGGAGGCGAGATCTCATAGAGTGGAGGTAGTTAGTCACAACAACATCAAACTGATTAAAGAGCGTTCTCTTGCAGTTCCATCCTGAAACTTAAATCTAGGCAATATATCTTTTGCCTATTAGCCACTCCCAGAAGAGAAGATCCAAATCTCCTGAAGATGATCCTAGAAGTAGAAAAAGGACTGAGGATAATAACTGTTAGGTGGGAGAACAAGGGTGGATAATCGATAGCTTTTGGGGCAGTCTCTAGCCTTGGAACGTTGGGTCCAATTTTGGTCATCACAACATAAAAAAAAAGGATGTCAAGACTCTGGAAAATGCAGAGAAGAGCAACAAAGATGATCAGGGGTCTGGAGGCTAAAACATATGAACAACGGTTACAGGAATTGGGTAGGTCTAGTCTAGTGAGAAGAAGAACTAAGGGTCAGGATAGCAGTGTTCCAATATTTGAGGGGTTGCCACAAAGAATGTGTGTGTGTGTGTGTGTGAGAGAATCTATTTTCCAAAGCACCAGAAGGCAGGACAAAAAACAATGGATGGAAACTAATCAAGGAGAAAAGCAACCTGAAATTAAGGAGGAACTTCCTAACAGTGAGGACAGTTAACTAGTAGAACAGATTGCCTTCAGAATTTGTGGGTATTCCATCACTGAAGGTTTTTAAGAAGAGATTGAACAGCCATTTGTCCAGAATGATATAGGGTCTCCTGTTTGTGTGCAGAGGATTGGACTAGAAGACCTCCAAGGTCCCATCCAACTGTTATTGTATTATTCTGTTCTAAGATTGTGCCACCAAAATTTGCCAGCAGCTTGGATAACAAATAACTTTATATTTTCTCTCTCCCTCCCTCCCTCTCCCTCTCTCTTATACATATAGACATATTCATATATTTATTTCTATGTAAAGAATTCAAGTTTATTCTATACAGTGAAAAGAACTCAGCAAGAAATAATTTTATAAGAAAATATTTTTGAGGCTGGTTTTGAGTAAAAGACAACTAAAGTAAGTTTTATATAGGACATAACATGGTGAAAGGAATCTCTCCATTATATACAGAAGGAAAATCACCAAGGTATCTGAACTACAGGGGTCAAAAATGCAAAGAGAAAGAACTGAACTGACTGAGGAAGGCAGTAATGAAACTTCTGAGAATATCAGTCTAACCAATAGGACGCAAAGTTACATAGAGACATACAATGTAAACATTTTAAAATAAGGATGGGATTTAAAAGTGTAGAGCATCTCCCTACATATATTGCCCCTAAAGTCAATAGGTTTACAGGTGCAGAAAGCCAATGTAAGCAAACTTGACTTCCCATTAAATAATTGCAGCAGAATTTTTCATGTGTAGGAAATAAAATAAAAAATTAATATAATATGAAATGTCTGCAACAAACTTATTTAATACTTCAATCTCCCATTAAAAAACCCCCAAATATTCTGTTTCTACCTCCTCTGGAATATCACTGTATCAGCATGTTACCTACAGTCTGTGGCTACTACAAATGTGTAAAAAAAACCCCATTGCTATCTTCCTTTGTTAATGCTCTCTACATCTGTTCTGAACTTACAGGTGGGTGGGGTTTGTCAGTCTGAACTATGCACTCCGACTAAAGTATTGACAGCCAACGGCTTCCACAAAAGCAAAATCACCGGCTTGATCCACAAAAACACACTGAGACATAATGGAGACCTAGAGGATGAACAGACCTATGGAATAGCTGTCCTGCCCTACATAAGAGGTACTACAGACAAAATCAGTAAGCTACTACACAGACATCACATCAAGACTGCCTTCAAAACAGACAGAAAAATAGCAGCCATCCTAAGAAACCCCAAAGATAAAACTGACCTGGAAAACCAAGGCATATATGAAGTCCCCTGTGCATCATGCCCGGCCGCATACATTGGACAGACCAATAGAAGAATAAGTACCTGCCTGGATGAACACAAAAATGCAGTAAAAAAACTGGAACACACTTCTTCACTAGTCCAACACATGAAAGCCACAGGTCATAGCATCAACTTCAATGGCACCAAAACCCTAGCCACTATAGAAAACCCCAGCCACAGAATTATCAGAGAAGCCATAGAGATTGAAAAAAGACCTGAAATCATGAATAGAATAGATGATTCCACCACACTGTCAATCATTTGGAAGCCTGCATTCACAAACAAAAAAATCTCCACACCACAAGCCAGGCAAACACCTGGGCACAAATAGATCCCCCCTGATACCTCCAGCGCAAACACACCCCAACCAGGCACCCAGATGAAACATAGCTTCCTAATAAATGATAGCCGTCCATTTACCTGGAGCCAAGCTGCACTAAAGACCTCCAATACAGGAACACAATGTTGCCAGCCAATCAAGACACAAAAAGAGCCACAAAACAGACAGAAGATATTAGAAACACCAATCAAGCAGAACACAGCAAACTCCAAGACCAATAAACACAGACCAAGACTCCCAACCAATCAGGATGAAGAAAAAGCCATTCTGGCACAGCAGTAGGCTAGCCCCAAATTTAAAACTGAAACCACTGTAAAAGTCTGACTCACAGACGAACACAATACAGAAGCCTGATGATGGCAGATGAGATTCTGCCGAAACATTGCTACAACTTTAAAAGCACAACTACAATGATGTGGGAAAATACCCGAACAAAGCTGAATACCATACACGTAAGTACCCATGAAAACTTAAGAATATGTATGTATGTATGTATGTATGTATGTATGTATGTATGTATGTATGTATATGTATATAATTAAAATTTGCTGAATTTAGCATAGGGAGAATGTTCTCTAAATTTTAATCTTCTTTCTTTGCTGGGATCAAGATGGCTTGACTAAATATTCAGACTGAGCAATTTGCAATTAACCTGTCACTACTTGCAACTTGCCTTTAGTATATGATTATATTTGCATCTGCCAGATTGCAATCCACTTATGTTAATATGGACAATCTCAGAGGAATTAGCTATAGAATTTTTTTATGCTTCCTTCTGACTACTTATTATCTCTTTCTCTGGAAAAGATACTTGAAACATATAAATCAGGTATTGATACTACTGAAATTTTCCTGTCAGGGGATTATAGTATGACCTTATATTCACATTTTCATAGCATTCAGTTGGACTGATTCACTGTTAAAGGGGTTTAAGGATTGCAGCTTTGTCTGATTTACCCTTGAGTTCCATTTTTTCCTAAACATAGTTGAAATAAAGCTTTCTACAAAAACAGATTGTGCTTACTGTATTTGGACACAAGTCTTGGAATAGAAACAAAGAAAAACAGCATTCAGTAAACATATTGGTTGGAAGTATTTTTTTCCTCTTTCAGTTACCGCTCCAGGAGCCCAATTTAGTATAATTTTTGTTAGCGTATAAATGTATATTTAAAGGAGCTGCTCTTTTGCTTTGATTATATGAGTAACTGATTATTGTGTTTGAGATCCAATTGTGATCTCTGCAACCATATGTTCTCTGTACAGGCTGTCCCTCCAATAGGGTTCCTTTAAGCCATATTTTTCAAACTTGTATTGTTGTTTTGTCTCTATCACTTCCTTATTCCTTTGATATGTGAGATTCCATTAACATTCCTTTTTTTAAAACTATAAAATCATCTAAGCAGGAGATAAAAATATATCAACAACCCTCCATGGTAAAGAATTGTTAACACAGATCAGCTTGGCTAAAAATATAAAGTTGCATTTAAATTAATATTTTAACCTTTCTTATGCTGAAGGATAATTTCACAGTTCATTCGACTATTGAGAAGTTGTTGCTATTTACATTTTCCAAGGCAAAATTAGAGAATATTCAGGTTTTACGTTTTTAAGTTGTTTGCTCCTTCAACAGACTCCCCCAAAATTACTTCATACTTTCTTTCAGATTATACAAATAATGTTCTGAACATTCAGGCAGTTGATCAAAACTCACAATGTGAGATTTCCCTACCATATATATAATCTTCCCCCAAAGAATAAAGTCCAGTAGACCATCTGGATCTCTTAGATCAACTGTGGTAAATTTTGGATGGAAATAATGAGTTTACTCAAGGTTGGTTCCAGAAAAAACACTCCTTGATCTATTTTCACACCTCAATCCTTGTATCCTATGAAAAGTCCTGATATTCAAATATCAGGTTAACTGCTATTTGTGGTAACCTCGTTCAGCCTTGTTCTTAGTATCAGGTATATTTGCCAAGCTAATGGTGATCATTATGGCCCACCTCGGATCCTGAGAGATAAACATGTATCTGGATAACTTATTGATCAGAAGTGTGTCAATTAAAGAAGAACTTGTTCATCAGGTGAACAAGAAAAACAAACAGATAAGTTTTGCATGGGAGTTTAATAAAGAAGAGGAAAAAGTGTTGGAGGGAATGTTGATTGATTGTTGCTAGCAGCTATTTTCTGACCTCTACTCACATAGACAATGACTGGAGTGAGTTAGAGGAGGACTGGCAAACTAGGACATTGGAAACTAAGTTCTATGAGTTAAGTATACTTACTTAAAGGAACTAAGTATACATAATCTGCAGGAGACTAAATGGAGATACTGTAGCAATTTTCCCCTTTCCCTTCCTATAAAGAAAGAAGTGGATATGTCCTTTGCTGTTCTGGAGGGCAAGTCAAGTAACAAAGGGTTGAAACAACAGGGAAATAGATTCAGATTAGTTACTTGAAGAAATTCCTAATGGTAAGAGTTAACAATTGGTGGAATAGGTTGCCTCATGTGGAAAAAGCTTTGGAAGACTGAGCAAAGAAACTCGACCAAGGGAGTGGTGAGATAAGAGACATCATAGCTTACAATTGTATAGTGAATGGGGCAAAAGACTCAGAATGGACCCTCCCTACTTTATCAAACTATGAATGAAACTGTGTGTGGACAAGATTCTGTCAATGCTGATTTCCAATACAGTAGAATGAGCTCATGTGGTTGTGATTTCTATCTATTTTATCTTAGAAGGCCAACCGGCTGGGGAAATCTGGGAGCTGAAGTTTAGACATCTTAAAGTGGCTAAGTTTGAAAAACCTTGGACTAGGTGATCATGAAACAGTACTGTTTTAAACAGACTTGAGTTTACCTGATGTTGTCAGCCACTGTGAAAAAACTGCTCACTTGGTGGAAACTTGGTGAATTCTCCATTACAGACATTTCCAAGGATATAATTTTAGCCATAGTGTTCCTTATTGCATTGCAAACAATTTTTGTTGTTAAATCTACTGACTGGGCAAGGCTTTGGAGCCTTATCATCAGAAAGACAGTATAAAAACCAGAAGGATAAATATCAACTAAATAAAAAAACAAGCATTTTGGAGTGCATTTTCCAGTATGTGCGTAGGTTTTTACACTCATTTCTTGCATTACTACCTGCTTTGCTAAAATTTGCCAGGTTTGCTGATGTATATATAATGTTGTTCCACTTTATGTTAGCTGAATTTACACTGAACTGTATCATAAGTGAAATTTCATGAATTATTTGCTTGTGTTGATTCAACTAGTGAAGGAAACGTATACAATTAGACTTTGACTTTTCTGCAGCTATCGGCACTCTGTTCTATTCTGATTTCTGGCCTTATTAAATTTTGATAGATGTCAGAATAAAGCCAATAATAACCGAGAATGTGAACTGCATGAAAGCTACACATCTGACTTTTTAAAGAACACATAACAAGCACAGGGCATGACAGCTTTGAATTGGGGTTTTCAAAAGAAGCTTCACTTGTAAAATGAGCTCGAGGGTATCACGGGGTGTGTGTCACAATCTGTGGTGGGCCGAGCATCACAATCAAAACTTGTGCCTTTGGTAAGCATGTTCAAACTGAGCAGGGCTTCTGGCGTGAGTCCAGGCTTGCCACCTTTGTCAATTGAGACAACTCCCCCATATGCTGAGTGAACTAGTGCTCAATAAATTTCTACTACTCAGGAATACCAACATGGGGGAAGTTGTCACAAATCCTAATGCTGTTATTTTCGAATGAATTATATTCAGTTGTGATTATTGATATAATATCTCAAAAGGAGAATCATGTGTTCAGACAGGCTGGACTATACCACTTCAAATAGCAAAGAGGAGACATTGAACATTTTAGAACTCTACGGGGTACATGACATGGACTTTGTAATTTGTTAGCTGACGTGGTTACTTTATATCTCACTTTGTATTTTTTTTAACATAGTTATTTTGTACTTTAATTTGACTTATTTTCTTTCTTTTAAAATGATGCCCAGACTCATTACAAATTGGAATGTAGGAATAGCTTTTAACATTCCTAAACTGAAAAGATAAACAGGCTGGAGACTATCTCCAGATAAGAAAAAAGTTTGCTAGTACACATTGGGGTCTGGTTTATCTCTTTTGTGAACTCTAAACAACTTTGTTCCTTATAATTTACACCCTTCTGACATCAGATTTCATTTTAATGAACATGTGTAATACTATGGGAAGCAAATGTGTAGCATATTTGACATGTAATTGATTTCCTATGCAAAGGGGAGGTTAATCTTATCCTGTCAAATCAACTTTCCTTTTTCATTTTCTTTGTTGTGTTAACTTCAAAAAGGAACGTAAGATGTCTCAGGGTTCTCATTTTTTGTAAGGAGTTCCCACTTTATAAGTGTACCCTAATAAACTGCTTTTAAATGATCTTCCAACTCAGTTGCTTATTGGGAAGGTAAACCGAGGCAGAACCTAGGGCCAGATTTGACTTTCACTCTCAAATAGACAGTAAAATGAATGTACAGGGGGAAAAAACCCTGCACACTGAGCAAAACATGGTTGGAAACTTTATCTCTCAAGCAGCCTTATTCCAGCAAGACCCGTGCTACCCCAGCCTGCTCATTCATCTGCAAATTTGGAGAAAGTTACATCTTGGAAGAACAACTGGGGATTCTTAAGGGATAACACTTCCTTTAAAATGGCACATATGCAATGTGTCTGCCTCTTTAACCTTGTCGGCCATTTTGCTTTTCCAAGTGCTATATCTAATGGAAGGTTATTATCAAATACGTACAAATACATTCAGTGCATCTGTATTTTCTTCTTGAACAGATGGAGCAGCCGTCTGCCCACATGTCATTAGCACAAAAGACATAACAGATAATAGCAGAAATATAAAGACTGTTTTGTGAAAGAAGACTATTATTATACAGTAACTGTAATAAGGTGATGCTGCTAGCAAGTATCACTTCTCCATATGGGAGCCCTGGATGCTCTATTATGTAAATTTAAAATGGAACTTAATCAGACCTCAATAAGATAGCACTTTTTTTAAAAACATGGAAAAAAAAACCCTTGCATTCAATATATATTGTACTATAGTTCCCGAGGAAAGAAAGGAAGTTGCATATACTGAATGGTTGGAGGGACAGGAAAGACAATAAAATATATGATAGAAGCAGAAGGGCCTGAAGAAGCTATGAAGAAAATGGAAATTATTAACTGGAAAATTGCATAGGATCAGCCACTTTTTTTTTTTCCCCACAGGGGATAAAAACAATTTTATGTCAGTTTTCATGAGTGGCTGTGAGGAAGGTCAAAAAAGTCAAAATAACCATGACTGTGTGATTGAAACCCTGTCCTTTTTTTACCTTTGCCATAATGGAACTGATGTAAAAAGGCTTTGATTCCGCAATCCACCATTTTTTTAACAACCTGCCTTAGATGCCCCTCCCTTTTCCATAGACTGATGGTGATCAGAATTATGGAAAAATCCCATCCCTAGGGAAGGACAACCAAGGCAAAACCATATGCTGGGTATATTTCAAGCGATAACCTTTAAAGAGAATCTATGTGACTTTCTCTCTAAGATCTTTTTGGTTGAAAATGTGACCAAAACACTGATGTTACATATTTCACTGAAGTTATATGCAGGTACTGTGTATACACAGTTAATTGAGTGTTAGGTCTAAGTGCTAAGATCTGTTTAAATCAGGGATAGGGAACTATGGCCCTTTTATAATTTGTGGACTTCAACTCCCAGAATTCCTGAGCCAGCTATGCTAATAATATAATTATTATTAATAGTAATTTTTTATTATTATTTAGTCTTGTAATATGCCATCCAGACTCACTTGCATGTGAGATAGGCAGCTATATAAAATAGATTAGACGTTTTTGTAGATTAGATAGATGGAGGGAGGGAGGGAAGGAGGGAGGGAGGGATGGAAGGAGGGAGGGACGGAAGGAAGGAGGGACTGAGTGCTAAAATCTGAACAGCTTTGTTTGGTCTACACCATTTCTTGTATGGGCTTTTAAAAAACTGTATTTAAGTACATTAACATATTTTAATAAATACACTCATAATATGAATCAACAAGTGGATTATAACAAAGCCTCTATCTATAAATTTAGAATAAATGTTGCAGTAGTTCATTAGTGGTGTCGGTTGTTCTACATTCAGATCTGGGCAAAATATTCCATTTCTTCTTTGAATAATATTTATTAAACCTATTAGTTTCAACAGTTTCCAATACTTTCATCCGTCATTATTTTGCATTGGGTACAATGGCAAATTTCCAATATCTTGGAAATTATCTTACTTCTAATAATAAATTTAATATAAATAACCCTAATAAGAAATTGAAGCCTCTTATCATCATTACTTGAGCAATGTATGGGCAGAGGTGGCATTGACCAGTTCTGGAGAACTGGTAGCGGAAATTTTGAGCAGTTCAGAGAATCGGCCAATACCACCTCTGACTGGAGATTTTACAGTATCCTTCCCCTGCCACGCCCACCAAGCCACCCACACAGAACTGGTAGTAAAAAAAACTTGAATCCCACAACTCTGTATGGGTATCTGCTGCCTAGCCAATCTTACCCCAAACCATAATAAAAATGAGTGTTTTTGTTATATTGTAACCAATGGCTTAGGACAAAGAGCTAAGCCAGTGTTTTTCAACCTTGTCCCCTTTAAGACAGGTGGACTTTAACTTCCAGAATTCCCCAGCCTGCAGCCAAGTTTGGGAAACACTGAGCTAAATCATATTAGCACTTCTTGCATGCCATGTAAGACATCATTGTGAAGAGTCATGCTGTTGCTCTAATATAAAATATGAAAAACTGAATGCTCCAATGAGGAAAAAAATGAAAATACAAAGCAGTTGTGACTGCGCAAAACCTAAGGAAATGCAGAAAAATAGTCAACATGAAGACACTGTACAGTTTTCATCCAATGCCAGGGCTTGTTTCTAGAACCTGACTCAGCTATTAAAAATGTACTGTGTTGTAGAGCGGCGGAGATACGAGGCTGACCCAGAGCGTTCGTTTTTAAAGAGGCTTTATTCAGTGAATAAAGGGTTGCCGTGACTGCCAGGCTAACTAGGCAGATCAGCTGGCGGCAACAGCTGATGCCGTTTGACAGCTCCTTTTATAGCCGGCTGTCAAACGGCATCAGCCAATGGGAGCGGTCGGCGCTCCCGCTCGAACTGCGGACCTGGTTGGGGACTCCAGCCAGTTCTATGGACACAACATACTGTTTTTATTTTATATTATTTATAGTTTCTAACCTTCATATTAATTGATAAAAAAACAACCAGTTTCAAAGCTCTTTGGTTTTTTTTTTAAAAGCTCCTCCTGAGAGTCCCAGAAGATGCCACATGAGGAGTGAATCCTATTCAAGATTCTCTGTTGCTGATGTGGTTGTTTAAATCAATGTTATTGGACAGATGTTGGGCCAGTGCAGTGGTGGGATTCAAATATTTTTACTACTGGTTCTGTGGGTGTGGCTAGATGGGCATGGCTAGGTGGATATGGGCAGGTGGTCATATGACTGGATGGGCATGGTTATGTGGGGCTTTTTTTCTCAGCACCCGCCCCTGCACCCCATTTTTTGCCTATTGGACCTCAGGGAAGCCTCCTGTGAGCAAAAATGGGGCATGCAGCGCTTCCTCATGTCCCATTTTTTTGTCTACTGGACCTCAGGGAAGCCTCCCTGGGTGCTGAAAAAAGAAACATTTTGAAGGTAAGTACAACAGCGAGGCAGGGGGATCAGTTATGCCACACGATTTAGATTAATTAGAAAGCAAGAAATCTGATGATTTCCTACTTTCTAGCTAATCTAAATTGCACGGCACAGCTAATCATTGGAAGTACCAGTTCAGCCTAACCAATAGCATTTTTTACTACCGGTAAAACCAGTAGAATACTACTACTAGGCCAGTGGCGATTTCTTGGATTTGAGTCTTCCGGCTGATAAAGGTTGACATGCACCAGTAGGAGTGATTTGTTCATAAGTTTTCTGTATCCTCTCACTATTTATTTTATTTATTTATTTGTCAAACATGTACAAGATAACAAGTATAGGTATGAACATAAACATGAACCAAGGAAGTAAATACAGATAAATGGGGACAGTAACACAGGGATGGTAGACATCCCCCCTTTAAGGACCTCTTAAGAATGGGATGAGGTCCACAGTAGACAGTTTGAAGTTGTGCATCTTCCCTTCATAAAACTGGTGGTGCTGTATGGCTCGGAATAGGAATCATTATCTGTTTTAATCCTCATGGTGTCATTGAGTCTGGCGTCTAACTTAGTAATATGGCAACTATTAAGTTATAGAGGGGCATGGTATTCTCCTGCAGAGTAGACCAATTCTAGTGCTGATGACTCATATAAAGGCTAGTATGACATAACAGGGATTACAGAATCCTAGAGGGAGGGATCTTATTAGTAGAACATGGGGCTCCATGGGTACTCCTACGGTAGCTTCAGAGGAACAGGCAGTGCAAGAGAGGAGATTGTGTTGCACTGTACATCAGAAACGAACCACCTGCCAGTTCAGAGGTCCACTGGTTTAATGGTAACATAGGTGTTGAAATCATACGGGTTTAAAAAAGGGTGTGTGTGATTTGATAGAAAAGATATTTTGCTAGGAGTCTGCAGCAGACCATGAAGTCAGTCAGAGATAAATGAAGATTTATTAAGGCAGATAGCTGAAAGGTTAAAAAAAAAATCCTTAATGGTTGTGATGTGCAATTTCAATTACCCAGGTGTTTCTTTGGAAAACTCATTCTGCCAAAAAGAAGAGGTCAGAAAAATTCTTAATTTGTGTTGGAAATAATTTTTCTCTTTCCAAAAACTGAATTAGGCATCAGCAGATCTGCTGCTTGGACTTGTCCCTTATCAACGGGGAGGAATGTACTGATAATATTAAAATAGTGGGAAGTTTTGATTATCATTGTCCATGCATTGTTAGAATACTTGATATTGACAAGTAATTTAGTAAAGGTGGAATCCATGGAATTTAGGAAAGCCATCTTCAGTAAACAGAAAAGGGGAATTAAAGATAACACCATCTTAAGCAGTACCAGTGAAAGAGGGAAAAACAGGACACGTCTAAAAAAGGGCCATTGAGGTTGAAGAGGCAGCATATAAACAACTAAAAATAAAGAATGATGCTTATTGTAGAAGGAAGAATTCATGACCAAAAATAAATCTGCAAAGCTTTAGTCTAGAAATGTAGGAATGAGGTCAGGAAGGCAAAAGGAAACATAGATCCCAAACAGCAAGAAGGAATTCTCCAAATATGACAACAGGAAAACGATCAAAATGGAGGCAATGACTTCTTGGCTTATTTCAGATGAAGAAATATTAACAGACAGCCAGTGGTGGGATTCAACTTTTTTTACTACCGGTTCTGTGGGCGTGGCTTGATGGGTGTGGCAGGGGAAGGATACTGTAAAATCTCCAGTCAGAGGTGGTATTTGCTGGTTCTCCGAACTACTCCAAATTTCCACTACCGGTTCTCCAGAACTGGTCAGAACCTACTGAAAACCACCTCTGCAGACAGCCAAGAAAAACTATTTTGCCTCATATTTACATCCAGAGGACTATAGTAGCACAGACTATATTGGTACAAATGCAAAAGGAAGGATATATGGACTTTCTGACACAACATCTGGAGAACTATGTGTACAGCTTGTCCTCAACTTATGACCACATTTGGAACTGGAACTTCCTTTGCTAAGCAATTATTAAATGAGTTGCACCCCATTTTATTGCTATGTTCATTAGGCAAATCACTGTGGTTGTTAAATGAATCACATGGTCATTAACTAAATCTGGCTTTCCTTATTGACTTTGATTGTCAGAAGTCCCTGGGTAGGTCGGAAATAGTAATCACATGATGCCAGAATGCTGCAATGGCAGGGGTGGGCTGCTACAGATTCGCCCAGGTTCAGGTGGACCCATAGCTAATATTATGGCTGGTTTGCCGAACTGCCAAATCCCACCTTTGGCTGGTCCAGCCCACCCTGCCCCTCCCAACCCACCCTGCCCCTCCTAAGAATCTCCATGTGGCCAACTTTGGATGCGAGGTAAGTGCAAGGCTTGTGGGGAGGCTTGGGGAGGGGAAAAAATGCCCCCCCGAGGCTCCGGAAGGCTGGACATGACCGTGTTCCAGCCTCTGGAGGGCCTCCAGAGCCTGGGGGAAGGAGTTTTTGCCCTCCCAGAGGCTTGAGAAAGGCCTCTTGCTGAGAGAGCTTGGGGAAGGCTAAAACGCCCTCCCCGCCATGGTGCAGGAGGTCGATTAGACCAGGAGTCGCCAACCTTTTGGATCTCAGGGACCACAAAATCATAATTTTAGATCCCAGGGACCACTAACTGGTTCTGTGGGTGTGGCCTAATTTGTGGGTGTGGCTTGCTGGTCATGTGACTGGCTGGGCATGGCTTGTATGTAAATATTATAAATATTTATATAAATATTGATTTTTTTTATAAAAAAGAGCAACTTTTACCCAAAATCAGGCAAAGCAGGCAGGCAGATGGAGTTGCTCACAGAATCACAGATTCATTCAGAGATCTATCTATCTGCCATTGGCTAGCTCAGTCTGTCACATAAAATTTGCAAGCAAACAAACTCACAACATTAACTCACAATACATCATGCATGTAAATACTGAATCTTTCATAAAAAAGAGCAACTTTTATCCAAAATCAGGCAAAGCAGGCAGATTGAGTTGCTCACAGAAACATTCAGTGATCTATCTATCTGTCATTGGCTAGCTCTCAGTCTCTCAAATTTGCTTGCCGTGAGTCTGCACTGAATTTGCTTGCAAGTAAACCTTCAGTCTTAAGGGAGGTTTGGCTGTGCTGAGCCGAAGATCTAAAAACTAGCTAGAAAGCAAGATTTCCTGCTTCCTAGCTAATCTAAATCTTCTGGCACAGCAGAACAGATGATGGTCAGAAAAATGGAAAAATAGCAATTTAGCAGGCAAGTTTACCGGGTAAGGAGTGAGTGGGTGGGGAGGGTTCCCGCGGGCCATGTGGGTGGTGCAACCTTGTGTTTCTGTGCAGCCTGGATTAATTGCTTTGTGGGGGTGCTCTGGAGGTGAGATTTCTCTGTGGCCCACCAAAATTTTCTCACAACTCACCAGTGGGCCATGGACCACTGGTTGGCGACCGCTGGATTAGACCATGCCAACCATGGTCACGCCCACCCAGCAACTGGGCAGAGAACCTGTTACTGAAATTTTTGAAGCCCACCCCTGTGCAATGGTCATATATACCTAGAGGTTGCCAACCATCTGAATTCTGATCATATGACTGTGGTACCACTGCCATAATTATAAGTGCATGGATAGGTTGTAAATCATATTTTTCCAGTACTGTCATAACTTTGACTAGTCATTAAGCAAAAGTTTGCAAGTCGAGGACTGTATGATCCTGAGCACATTTCCGGAAGAATATTAATAGGTCCAAAAGGGAAGGAGCAACAACAACAACAACAAATACAAGGAGTTGAGGACATACCTACAAAGATAGACTGAAGGAACCATGGTTGTAGAAACTAGGATATAATTGTTATGAGTTACAGCTATCTACATTTTGCTTAAATGTAAGGAACAACTTCTGTGAGAACTACACTGGCATAACTTATCTACAAAGATTTGGAATTGTTAAATTCTAGAGATTTTCAGGAGGAGTTTAGACACCATCTCTGTCATGCCCCTGGTGGATACTGACTCTGAGGGAGAGGAGGAACAGCTGACAGGGAGTGGAAACGTGGCTCCAGAGGTTGTGGGGGAGGCTGGGGAAGAGCAGAGGCCGGCTGAGCAGTCAGAGGAAGAACCAGGCCCATCCTCTCTCCATCCTAAGGCACGCAGGGAGGAGAGGATAAGGGAGAGATGTGGTCTACTCAGGAGGAGAGGGCCTTGATCCTCTTCATGGGCTGCAGCTGTGACAACTGAATAAGAGGACGGGCATGTTGTACGGGTGAACGCTGGAAACAAAGCGTGGAAATATCTCTAGTTTATGGTTCCTCTCTAAGTTTGGCGTCATTCCCAGAGTATGTTCTGTTATCTGTGGACGTTCCCCAGCCCTTATCTTGCCTGGTTTGTGTTGTTTTTTTTCTCTCCTTCTTGTAACTGCCACACAAGTTTTTTTGTCTTCCGTCAAGGATATTTGGAGCTTGGAAGCAAAGTGAAGGAATAAAAGGGGCTTCACTGGGTTTTTGTGACTGTGTTTATTTTGTATCCCACCCTCCCCCGTCATCACAATCTCTCATGCATGGATTAATGAGTTTTTCCAGCAGAAGGCTGAATGAGGTGATCTTCATGGTCTGTTCCAACTTACAGTTCTATAATTCTAAGCTAAGTTATCTTTTTTTTTTTTTACCAACCTAATGTGAAAAGGAAGATGTTCTTGTTCTAAATGGAACAATGTTATTGAGGTCAATAAAGCTTCCAAACCCTTCAAAGATTTCCTCCTAGTTTTAACAGAATAAATACTACTATCCTAGGGAAAGGTCACGAGTAAATAAAGCTGTTAACGGAAAATGCAGCTGAAAACACACAGTCACATTTATTTTCACTCCCAATAACATTGCTACCAGGCACATTATCATTTCAAATGAGTTTAGGATTGTCGCCATGCAATTTTCTTAATTATTATCAACACCTTTACAAAATAAAGACCTTAAAAGGGGAAACATCAGGCAACAATACTGGGGAAACCCCAAAGATAGTTGGGCAGATGATAGCTTTAATAGTTCCAGAGGTATAAAATAAGTTTGTGTTTTTTTAACCCCCATAAATATTATGATTGTTTTTTTTAAAAAAGATATATATTATTTGTTCCATCAGAATAAATGATTCCTTGCCTGGCAACCAAAGTATGGGATATTATGCTCGAATAATGATCACTTGTTGTACTCCTGGCCAGTTTTAATTACAATAATGGTGCTTTTCAAACACAAGTATCTCCTCCTCATCAAGTAGATTTCAGAACAAAAGAATTGTATAAATGGGAAAAGATGAGAATAGGGACATAATTGATGCTCTCTCAGGCGATACCTACATTAGCAGAGACTTTGAACTGGATGAGGCTTCATATCTACAATTATGATTTGTCGTGGTTACATAATCAGAAGCATAACCATAATATTTAGTGCTCATAAGTTTAGGAACCACATATTGGCTTCCTGCAGATTTTTCTGGCTGACCTGGCATTTACCCAGAAAATGAGAAGTGGCTGAAGGACTTCCTTAACCAGGAAGATATGCTGATCCGGCTCCAGGGTTGCCTGTATGGATAGTAACCAAGAATCAAAGATGAGCTGTATTGAGCTCTTGTTTTGCAATGAGAATGTTAGCTGGAAAACTTGAAGATTCATTGGGGCGCATGAGCCTTTCCCCAAACAGACTCCAAACTGGAAAGGTGAAATAAAAAATATTATTTATTTATGTGCAAAAATAAAGAGGGCCTCCTTGCTGACCTCTCATCCAAGAAGACCCCTTTCTTCTCTCAACCACTAACATTTATATGCTTTTACTTGAGCAAACAACTAGAGTTTATTGTTCCTACCATTCCATTCCATGTAATGCTCATCTAAATATTCAGGAGATGTGCTTTCAGCATACTAATGAACTTTTGACTTTTGACTTGCAAAGATCAAGCAATTTTTATTGGCTTAATTGCTTACTTATTCCTCCCGTCTAAGGAATTTAGGAACCAGACACAGAAAATCTCTGAACTGGTGATACCAGGAAAGTTAATACTGTAATACAAAAGTTTCTCACCATTCCCTATTTTGAGCTTCATTTTTGGTATCTCTAGACCAGGGGTGTCAAACTCCATTTCATTGAGGTCCACATCAGGGTTGTGTTTGACCTCAGGGGGGAGTGGGCGTGGCCAGGGTGGGCATGGCCAACTTGATGTCACTCGTTTTTTTGTGGGGGGCTGTGAGGGCCCGAGTACTCTGCCAGAGAAAACGAGCTCCCGAGCTCAGTTTTTGGCTGTGACGGCCTCCTGCAAACCTCTGCCAGCAAAAAGGGAGCTTGGGAAAGCCGCATGCAGCCCTCCTGAACTCCATTTTCATTGGCAGAGGCACCACGGGCCACTCCTTCGCTGTTTCCAGGGCAGTCCCGTTGGCCAGATCTAAGCACCCTGCAGGCCGGATTTGGTCTCCGGGTCTTGAGTTTGATATCCCTGTTCTAGACAGATTTACTGCTTCATCTACCATGCTTAGCGCTTCTCCCCCTTGTCTCATGTATGCTTTTCTGTGTTCCCCCTCCCCCACATGGTAATGCAACAGGGTTGATCACAGGTACGTTGTCTGCATTGTCCCGTTGAACCTTTGTCCTCTTTCTTCCATCCACTTTGCGCACCGGGCCTTGATATCTTATCCCCCCTCTTGCTATCCCCTGCCTATCACACCACATCTTGTGAATTTCCTCTGCCATCCCACAGTGACTCAGAACCTCCATATGTTGGGGAAAGTAATAAAAACAGATTTTTTTTAATGAATTCTTTAATGCATCAAAACATAACAGACAGAAATAGTATTGTGCCGATAACAGGAAGTAAAAGGGAATGGATATTTACTAATTTACATTATCTTGTTCTGATCTAAAATGTATCCTTGTTTCAGTTCATTCTCCACAGGCTTCCTGCTTTGTATCTGAGGTCTTCTCCTTCTCCTCCTCCTCCTCCTCCCCTCCCCCTCTTTCCTCCTTCCTCCCTCTTTCCTCCTCTTGCCAAGTTTAGCAGGCACAGGAAAACCACCTGCATGGAATTGCAAGGGACTTGCTGAATAAGTGGTTATCTCCCCCACTCCATGCCCACCTTTCTCATATGCAGCAGAAAACAATTTGGCATTATACACAGTTCATTAAAGAAAGGCTTGTCAGATGCAAATTCTGAAAGACAACACTTTGTTTGACAGAAAAAGTGTTTTAAAACCTTAACCCAAGGAAAGGGCACCTACAAAAAGGGTACGTGTGTTGTATTAATGAACAAGCGGTAATCCCCGCCCCCTCGCTAGCTTGTTTTAACATGTGTAAAATCAAAAGGAAAAGAATACAATGCATCTGAATCCTGTTTCATATATTTTTATAGTGTCTGCAATCTAATTTCAAATGTGGGTTGAATATACCAGTTAAATACTATGAGAATTCATAGTATTTAACTGGTGCATTCAACCCACATTTGAAATTAAGATATATAGATATCATAGAGAGGAGAGATGTGTAAAAGCTAATATCTGGAGTATATGTATGTATGTTTATTTTTTAATTTCACTTTTCATAATGTGACTTAAAGAATTGATGAGGATAATTAGATTTTCTTGTCAGGAAGCCAGCAAAATTATACATCAACAGAAAAAAAATGCTTAGCTCACTGAATTAAACTGAACTTTGATCTGGTGTACTTAAACCAATGCTTGCATTAAAATAATTGGAAAATTCAGATCACTGAAAAATGGAGTGAAAACAGGGAAGGAAGGAAGAAAAAAGGAAGGAAGGAGGGAAGGAAAGAAGGAAGGAAGGAAGGAAGGAAGGAAGGAAGGAAGGAAGAGAAAGAAAGAAAGAAAGAAAGAAAGAAAGAAAGAAAGAAAGAAAGAAAGAAAGAAAGAAACGAAGGAAGGAAAGAAGACAGAGGAAGGAAGAAAAATAAGAGAGAGAGAGAGAGAGAGAAAGAGAGAGAGAAACTTAAAAACCTTTCTTCTTGCTTTGATGGAAATGGCATATTGACTTACATTATTGATTCATAACTGGCTGGAGAGAAAATGAAAGCATCAAAGCAGATGTTAGATGTTAACCAAAGATTTCTGATTACAAATGCTACAATCTTTTTGCTCCTCAAGTGGAATTTGCTCTTGCAGGGAATGATCTTGAAAAAGCTGATACTTTAGAGAGTTTTGTTGTGAAAATGGGGAAAAGAAAGCCCCAAATCAGATGTCCCCAAAGTTAAGTAACATTCAGCTTTGTATGGTTCCTCTTTGCGCTTAATGGGGTTTCTTCTAAATGGGCTTGTATCTGATCCAGTTTAAAATAACTGCAAATTATGTATTCAAAAGACAGTAACAGGTACATGTTGTTGGGTCGTGAATGGCAGTAGTGGAGTGTCTTAGCTTCTTATTTGGAATAGATAGGCTTGCTCCAAGAGTCATGTGAACTGTTCCAAAATCTGCAAAATTAAATAAATAAAAGAAAAGCTATATTTTCCCAAGCAAAAAAACTCAAATTTTTCATTCTATCCTCATGGTACTTAGCTTACAGACCTCTCATCATATCCATTGTCCTTGTTTGCACTTGTTCCATGATTAGTTGAGTATAGATAAGTGTATCATGTGAACACAACTTTGTAATTTAGCAATAATGGGAGGACTACTTATTCCTCAGTTCTACAGTTATTAATCTTCTGAAGCCCAGTGCTACCTTATATGATTCTACCCACTGAGCATGATAAGACATAAATACTGTAGCCTTAAATGTAGTATTTTTTAAACTTTCCCTTATTTTGGGGATCCTATGGTAGCATTACTTGTTGTAATGATACAGCAATCTTTCCTTGCTGTTGATTTTTATAATATTTTGTTGGGTATTGTTTAGTCAATGCAATGAAGTTGTGACTGAATGTATAGAGAGCTGTGGTGGTGCAATGGTTAGAATGCAGTATTGCAGGCTAATTCTGCCGATCACCAGCAGTTCAATCCTGACTGGCTCAAGGTTGACTCCCAGACTTCCAAGGTTGGTAAAATGAGGATCCAAATTGTTGGGGGCAATATGCTGACTCTGTAAATGGCTAGGAGAAAACTCTAAAGCACTGTGAAGCGGTATAGAACTCGAAGTGCTGTTGCTATATTTCAAACCAGTAGCATTCAATTTGGTTTGGTATCTGCTAGATCTTGTCCTTGCCCATCTCTGGTCACCCCACTCTCTCATAGTCTATAGAAACCACAACAAAAGATTTAAAAATCCTCATTTCATTGAGCATGCTTGTATAATTATATAATATTTTTGAGGCATTGCTACTCTATTATTGGCTGGTAGAATTTTGTGTAAATTGCACTTAATATAAACTTCCCATTGTGAGATGGTGACTTAGGAAGTGTAATGAAATTCATAATTCCATTCACATATAGGTTTATGTCAATGTTACTGACATAAACTGTTCTTTGGTAATACCGTTTCCCTGAAAATACAACCTACCCTGAAAGTAAGTCCTAGCTTGATTTTTACACATGCACCCAATATAAGCCCTATCCCCAAAACTTAATTAAGATCCCACCGACTCCAGACTGCACAGGTAAAAATTAAGCTGGAGTGGGGATGCAGGGGGGGTGGAGGTACCCGACTACTTTCCTTTTGACAGTTGTAGCCAGGCCTCACACACCTACCTTGCTGGCCCATTTCTTCTGCAGCCGGCAAGGCTGGCAAGGCTGGCAATGCTTTCCTGAAGGCCTCTGTAACTGATAACAAACCTCTGGATTGATACATAGCTGTGTTATCAGCTGCAGAGGCCTTCAGGAAAGCCTTGCTGGCCGCAGTAGAAGTTCCTAAAGGCCTCTGACAGCGAACAGGAGGTCAGGGGTGACATGTGCAAGGGAGGTTAGTCAGTGGATGACATCCCCCAAAATAAGACCTGGTGCCTTTTTTTGTGGCAAAAAAATATAAGACAGGGTCTTATTTCTGGGAAAACAGGGCAATAATTTTAAAAAGGAAGCCATCACAGTCAACAATATCAGCAATAGTTTTAATGAATTGCCATCTTGTATTTTTCACCAATCTTTGGAAACTTATCTGTGCTCATATAGACACCTCAAATTAAGGCTCAGTGTTTAGATTAATGCTTATAAAGGACCAAGGGACCCTAAACTACTAAAAAAAAAAACCAACCCTGCATGAATACACATGAGATTTTTTGCACATGAATTTCTTTTAGGACAGGTAGTTTCCTTGCATCTCAGAAGTTGATATGTATCCCACTACAGATGATTTTTTTATAATGAATAGAGGAAAGGCCTCTATGGAGATTTTCAATCATCCAGATCATATGTCAAAGGTGCTTTTCCAAAAGGTAACTGGACTTTCTTGGGTTTTTTTTTCCCCTTGAAAACATTTCCCTTCTCATCCAAGAAGCTTTTTCAGTACTGAGTGAACTGAAGTAACAATTGCTCAATAGAAAAAATAGTCAAGTCAAAGATAAACACACACACACACACACACACATTTCATCCATGAGAACTGATGTGTCAGCCCCATACAGAGCTCAGAAAATCAACTGCACTGGAAGACCAGAACTGCATTTTATTGAGATTGGCAGAAATACCAGAATCATGAAAGCCTGATTGTGCCATATGTCCCACCCTTCTTGTATGCCACTGAACTAAAGGGGCCATTGCCTGAGACTCTTCCAATTATTATTTTGTTCCCAGGACTTAAAGAATGTTTGAGTCCCATTTGCCTAGCTGATGATTTGTGCATGTTTCATCCAATGCCATTTCCTTTACTCTCCATGCTCCTGATTGAAAATGGTCCAGATAATCTGCTTCCTGGAGATCCCTGTACATGGACAGTGGGCTCAATAATCTTCTCAAGAAAGATGATCTTACAGACTTAGAGATAATTATCAAATACAGATGGATCCAGGGAGAGTCTCTTTAGGTGGGGGCAAACTATTATGTACATCAATTTATATAGTCACCCACCTTGCAGTTGCAACTTTGGATACAAACCAGATTAAAAACAAATACAACAAAAGCCATTTTTAAAATCTGCCCTGAAGTAAGGCTTTAATACCATCTATCCTCCAAACTATCTATCCAGTTATCCTACTTCTCCCAGATTCCTGGAACCAGGAGGTAGAAGGATATATTTTAAGTGTCACTTTGATTATACTGTATTATATGTTGACATCTGCATTTCCTCCCTCATCTATCTCTCATCTATCTATCTATCTATCTATCTATCTATCTATCTATCTATCTATCATCTATTCTGTCTTTAATCTATCGTTATCTTCTGTTACATATATTGCTGTTTTGATATTCAGAAATCTATTTCATTACAATGGAGATGTATTCCAAATTTTGGGTTAATGCTACATATATTGTGAAATGAGAATTTAATGCACTGAGAGTAATAAATGACTATAACAAACAATAGTTTAATACATATTAATAACTTTCACCTGACTGAAGAGCCTCGATGATCTGATAAAGAGAAGAGATCAACTTAAGCCAGTGGAGAACAGAAGCCAGTAAATGTCTTGTTCATCTGATCTTTGCAGTGAGTGTATAAACACAGCCCTATGTTTCAGAGGTGTAAAATCCATTAATGTCAAATTTTCTCTTCATCCTTGCCTATCCTCCATCTGTACCTGTTTAATTACTGTGCAGACCAGATGTTCCTTTAACTGATGCAGGAGCAGCAAATTATGGCCCAGAAAGCAGTCAAAATCTCATTGCTGCTCCATTAATTCTGTGGTCTGACTTTCTCTTCTGTCTTTTTGTAAGGAAAGGCTACTTTCCATTACCCTGCTCAATAAACAAATTAATTGCAATGGTGTAATGCCAAAATAGTACATCTCTCCGTTCTTATTGCATCCTGGGGGTAAAGTATCAGCTCCTTTAAGTAGGAGAAAATTGGATTTTGCATGAGCAATGCCACTTTAAATCTCTTGACTTTTTCTTATTGGGAAGTTAGTCCAGGTATATTTTGTTTCCCCAGGGTATTTTGTAGCCAACCTCTCTGCTTGTGTACATTTAGGGTTTGAAGAACTTCCCAAAAGTGTAATTGTTTAAGCCAGGGGTGCCAAACTCAAGGCCCAGGGTCCTTAGATCTGCCCCGTGAGGCCTCCCTGGAAACAATGAAGGACCGGCCTATGGTGCCTCTGTCAGCGAAACCAGAGCTCTATTTTCACTGACAGGGTTGCAGGAGGCCATCGTGGCCAAAAATGGAGGTTGCGAGGACCTCAGGGGGCACTTCCAAGCTCCGTTTTCACTGGCAGAGGTTGCAGGAGGCTGTCACAGCAAAAGTGGAGCTCAGGGGCCCGTTTTCACTGGCAGAGTTCTTGGGCCAACCCCGGCGCCCTCAGCATGAGTGACGTTTGACACCCCTGGTTTAAGCGCTTGATAGAATGGGGAAGGGCAGTCTTCTAAACCTAATGACATGCAAGATTAAGAAGCACCAAATCTGGTATCATATTTAAAGTTTGGCCGCATTAAAATGTTGCTATAGAGAAAATGGTCAGGAGCTGTTATCCATTTGAAGAAGAAATAAAATGTCAGTGACAACTACCTTGATTTTGGGAATATAAGGGAAACTTTCTGAATGGTTAAGATGAGTGGAACAGCGCAACAGCTTATTTATAGAGGTTTGGGTTTCTTAAATTCCAAAGTGTGTGTTTTTTTTTAAAGCAGCTGGGGAGCCATGTCTTCTGGATAGTTTAGCAGGTTTTCTTGCACATTGCAGAGGGTTGGTCTAGATGGCCCTTCCCTTCAGATCCTCAGTTCTGTAATAGTGTAAAATACTGCTTCTGAACTACAGTATTATTTTTTCTCTGTGGGGAAAAAAAAGAACAATTGATATTTTACTTACTTTTGTTTCCTTTCCAAATTCTGTGCATGGACCAAAATTTCATTAATTAAACATCAACACAACCCCCCTTTTACGAAGTTAAGTGCCAAACTATTTTCCCTACAACTCCTTCCCTGCCCGCTCCCCCTGCCTCACGCCAGCACTCTGGTAAAAAACAAGGATTCTGAAGCTGCTTGATAAGACAATGTGGAGTTATTATCTCTTGGCCAGTTTTTCCACATTAATCTCAGCAGGCTTCCTTTGCAAATCCATTTTTCATTTCAGGATGATTGTCCCCATCATTCTTTTGACAAAGTTTCTTTAATTAATGGACAAGAAACTGAAGATTCCTGCTTGTGTTTATATCTCTCTTGTCAGCTTCTCTGAAAATCGTGCTTCAACCTTTTCTTTGGCTTTCCCAAATGCAGATTATACACTTAGTAATTTCAGTGTGTTGCTCTTTTGCATTTGAATGTTTAAGCATTCTAAGCCCGACCTTTGAAGTAGATGTTAAGTAGGAAATTAGCAGTAACATCTTTTGAAAACTTGAGTAGATTCACTGCAAAATAGCCAACAGATCTCAAAGGATCTATTTGTGGCAACTTCCTTCCTTCCTTCCTTCCTTCCTTCATTCATTCATTCATTTTCAATTGTTTCTAAATATTTTGCTAGCTGAGGGTTGCATAATAACTGGAAAAATGTATGTCTTTTTTAAATAAAGTTTTTTTTTTCTGCTTGAAACAGTAATGCACAAAATGAAGTGTTGAAATTAATTTTATTGATGACTGCCAGAGGTGTCCAAAAGTTGGGGTGGGTAGTGATAAAAGCAGCACTGTTGCATAAACTTCGCGCCTTGTACTTTGCTTATGACTGTCTTCGCAAACCGGAGAGGCGGAATTTACACTGTAATGCTGCTTTCAACCAGTCATAAAAGGCTTGAATCCTGCAGATGTTTTTGATGGCTGCCTTTTCATTTTCCCCTACATGCCATGCTGTGTAGTTTTGTGAGGAGAAATCAAAAAGAGAGTACACCTTATATTAAATGGAATTAAATTATAGTACAGTATATATTAAAATCTAAATAATAAGTCATTATTTGTTAAGGTATCTGGTTGAAGATTATATACAAACTAGAATTCATGCACTTTCAACTTAAAAGAATATCAAATGTAATTTCCTGACCAAACTATTACTTTTTGATATTGGAGATTAAAATTTCATTTCACTTCTAATATTTAATAAAATATTTAACAATAAAGCATTTTAAATATTTAATAAAATAAAAATAATAAATTTAATATTTAATCCTATTCAACAAACGTGAGGAACTTGGAGACTTTGCTTTTGTGCCAACCTTCTCTATGGTAAGGTGAAATTTAAGACTCAATGAGATCAAAACATGTACTCCTGCCAGAAATTCCTTTCCTTGGTTTTCAAAAAATTAGCTTCTGAATTTTTTATTTTATGTAAAAATATGATTCTGTTTAATGTGATTAAAGTAGAATTTTGTTAGAGTTTGCAGCAATCCAATCAGTGCACAAGTAAATAATTCAGCAGGATTCATTTATAGAAGAAACTTTTTTATATACAATAATATAAAGCATGATGCATGTATACAATACCCATGCAGCTCTTGCAATGTGGTAGCAAGTACAAGAAGCAGAAGCCAGAACCACCAGAACTCAGAATCACAGAATGAACAATGCAAACACACACACACACATACACACACACACACACCAGTTAAGCTAAGCCATGCCCAGGCTCTGAGCTGTCTCACATGGCTCACAACAGATCCTGTTTCTTAGTCACCAAATAGTTTCCATTGGTTAACTTGTTATGGCTATCCCAGCTCATAATTTCTTATACATTGACAAATTTCATATGTCAATTTAAGTGCTATTTTATAGCACTCTCATTGCATGCCATTGGCTATTGTTGAATTGAATTAAGTTTTTCAATTATATTTACATATTATATTTTATTTTTCAGTGTCATCCCTTTTTTAAAATATATATATATATATATATATATATATATATATATATATATATATATATATATATATATATATATATATATATATATATCTGAGTGCAGAAATGGAAGTCATGTAATCTCTATCAAGATAGTGTCAATATATTAGAACAGTGAGGAGAACGTTTAAGGTGGTTAATTCTCAAGATACTTGCAGTTTGAAAAATAGGTAATTCACACATGCTAACACTAGCTGCTACTCAGTCCAAATTATTGCATTATACTCCCTGCTAAATCTTTAAAAAGGCCTTAAGCAAGCAGCATGTATTCCCACCTCCTTCTGCAATAAGAAAATAACCACCCTCGCTTACATAAAATAATTGCTGTTATTACACTTATTTTTTTTAAATAAATTTTATTAACTTTACAATTAAAACAGACCAACAACACATACATAAATGTAAGAGAGAAAAAGAAAAGAAAGGAAGAAGAAAATAGAAAGAAAAAGATAGAAAACAATTAAAAACATTTTCATCTTCAACAGTTTGTGAGACCTCTTTTTTATCCTTATTTTATGCCATATACACACACTTAACCCTTACATATATCTGTATATCACTACTATGGTTCTATCCTATCCTCTTTTGCCTTTTAGAGTGAAATCTATCTCTGGTCTATCCATTTGTACCAGTAGTTCCAGCTGTTGTAGTATATTGAAGTGTCTTTATTTTTTAATGCCAAAGTTAATTTGTCCATTTCTGCACAACTTGAAATTTTTTGAATAATTATCTCCTCTAATTGAACATGAGGCTGTTTCCAACACTGTGCAAAAGCCAATCTGGCCACTGTCAAAATGTGTATTATTATATATTTCACTTTTTTTGGTATTTGGTGCCTAAATTCATATTATAATTTTTTTGGATTAAAAATTGCCAATTTAAATTATCGAAGGCCTTCTCTGCATCAAAAAATGTAAATGCAATTTGTTTTTCGGGGTGGGCTTCATAAAATTCTAAAACATCTAATACTATTCTTAAGTTATTCCTGATTTGTCTGGTTGGGAGAAATCCATTTTGGTGTTCACGTATATGCTCATTTAACATTCTTTTTAGTCTCCTTGCTATAATAGAAGTAAATATTTTGTAATCAGTATTTAACAATGAAATCAGCCGATAATTTTGTATATATCGGGGATCCGAATCCTCCTTTGGGATCATTGAAATCAATGCCCCACTCCATGAGTCCGGCATCCTGGCTGCCAATAAGACGTCATTAAAAACTTCCACCATAAGAGGTCCAATTTGTTCTGCTATTGCCTTGTACAGCTCCCCTGGGATCCCATCTGGTCCCGGGGATTTATTGTTTTTCTGGTTCTCTATTGCTGATTTCAATTTGAACCAAGTAATATCTTTGTTTAATAATTCTTCCATTTCTTCCCCAATTACTTTATCCTTCATTTCATCTAAATAGTTTCTTATTCTATCTTCATTAATCTCTTCCTTTTTATATAACTCTTCAAAATACTAATGGGCAATTTCTTTTTTCTGTTCTATTTCCTGTTGTATATCCCCCTTTCCATCTATTAGCTGGTATATCAATCTTTTTTCTTTCCTTTTTTAAAGTCTATATGATAGCTATCTTATGGCTTATTGGCATGCTCAAAATAAATTTGTCTAGTTGTATTCAAGTTTATAATCATTCTCTCTTGTTCAATTAAATTCAATTTATGTTCAGTTATTGTTATCTGATTTTGCAATTTTGAATCCTTTAGGGTACTCTGTAATTGAGTTTCTAATTCCTTAATTTTTTGTTGTAATTTGTTTTGCTGGGTGTATTTTTCCTTATTCCTCTTGGTGTTATAAGAGATTGTTATACCTCTTATTACTGCCTTCATTGTATCCCAAATGTTTGGTTTCGTAGTTGCTCCATTATCATTTTCCTTTAAAAAATAGTTTAATTCCTCCTTGAGTTTGTTGGTATATTCTGTTTCTCTTATTAACTGACAATTTAACGTCCATCTTTTCTTGGGTTTTTCCCTACCCTTCCATATTATCTGAATTGGATTGTGATCTGCCCATTCATTAGGTAAAATTTCAATCCCTTTTATCTCATTTGCTATTTCCCCATTCATCCATGCCATATCAATTCGTGTCCATATTTGATGAGGATTTGAATAGAATGTAAATTGTTTTTCCTCAGGATGTAATCTTCTCCATATATCAATCAAATTTAACTCCTTCATCATTTCCATACGTATCTTGGGAAGCTCTCTTTTTCCCCCTTTGTTCCTTCCCCCGTTACTGTGGTCTTTTCGATAATCAGCAATAGAGTTAAAGTCTCCTATAATACAAATATTTCTTTTTTCCAATCCTACTATTTTTCTATAAAAATGCTTAAAAAACTCTTTTTGATCTCCTTTCGGGGCGTAGATTACCACTAAGAGAATTGGGATGGCATTAATCCAGATCTGCAAAATCAGAGTTCTTCCTTCAGAATCCGATCATATTAAATCTGCTTTCAAATCCTCTTTAACATATACTGCAATCCCTTTCTTTTTCCCCCACGTCTGCTGATGCGGTGAATAGCTTCCCTAATTTCGGACATTCTAAGTATTTTTCATCTGTTTTCTTTACATGAGTTTCTTGTAAGCATAATATATCAGCATTTTGTTTGATTAGTTTGGCTATTATCCTTTTCCTTTTTATCATCGAGTTTAAACCATTTATATTGATTGATAGTAGTTTCTTTTCTTCTTCCATTTAATTAATTCTGTTTTGCTCTTTGTCTTGTAATGGCTCCGGTCTCTCCTTGTGCCTGAAGATGTGTCCTACTTTCTTCACTCTCCTGTTGTAATTAAGTATTTCCTTGATTTCCTAAAGTTCCATCTCTATTCTTATGATAGCTTTGATCTTCCTGGGAGTTTGTTTCCAGTTCATCCTTACTGCTCTGCTCTTCCGGGCCTACCAATCGCTCATGCTGTTATTACACTTATAATGTACAATATTGTATTATAAGTATCCTTCCACTGCCACGCCCACCAAGCCATGCCCACAGGACTGGTAGTAAAAAAAAAATGAATCCCACCACTGCTCAGTTCCATATTAAAACTCACTTTAGAGATCTGAAAAATATGCCAACAATCTTCAGCTCCTTCTCCATCATTATTTAGTCATCTTTTAAAGCACAAAGATATGTTTGTTCAGCATAAGGAATGGAATGGCAAAACATTGCTACAGCTAAAAAAATATTTTGCAAAAGGAATGGTCATAAATGTCAGCTTGATTTAACCTGAGTTGTTCAAATCTCACCTTACCTAATCTATACTTCCCCCAAAACCTCAGAATAGTTTACAAGTAAATGTGATCTTAAATAAAATCAACAATAAATAAAACAGTCTGATAAAAGTTATTTTTTAAAAAAGAAAAGCAATCTAAAACCCTATGTTAAAAAAGGTCTGAACCTGTATTGTTATCCTTTAAATTGCTGTTGAATGCAGGCCTTTTCTTCAGCTGCTATTTTAAAGCAATTAAAGCGGACACTAGATTTCAATTTCTGCTTGAGAGAAGTTTGTGATCAGGGCATTGTTGATAAAACCTTTGTCATACTTGCTCTACTGTGAATCGAATCAACCACAAGGAAGGCTGACTTGAATGAATGGTTGAATAGCCTTGGGAGAGTTGATAATTTGTGTGTTGCCCATGCAGTGCTTTATACATAAATAAGGCAAATTTTTCACAGTGCAGAGAAGTGGTTCAGATGGGTTTTCTGGACCATTACTATACATTCTCATTTCCATTTCAGTAGCTATATTCCACACCATTTATTTATTTGTTTGTTTATTTATCTATTATTTGATTTGTCAATTGCTTACAAGATAATAGGTATAAGTATATACATAGTTATGAATACATGAAATGGGTACATATAAGAAAAATAAAAGAAATAGGACAGGGATGGTAGGCACATTGGTGCGCTTATGCATGCCCCCTACAGACCTCTTAGGAAAGAAATTCTAGGTCTAGAATTTCAAGTCTGGTGGCATAAGGTATTCTACAACGAGTAGAGGAGTGGAGAATTCTTCTTGTGAAATATTTCTGGACTTTCACAACTGTGCTAATATCAGATATATAATGTGGGTTCCAGACTGATGAGCTATATTCGAGTATTGGTCTAGCAAATAGCTCTAGCTCTAGTTAGTAGTGTGATATTACCAGAGAAAAAGCTACGTAGGATTAGATTAACAAAGGATTAGGTTAACCAATTATGGCAATAGTATTGCCTTTAAGGATAATCCTAAATAGAATATATTGCAATAATCCAATCAGGTGGTTATGAAAACAAGAAGATTAACCACCATTAAAAAGCAGTGCATCCCTCTACCTCATTTAAGAGCAATGGTGTTCCATCTATATTCTCCAATATTTAGATAAAGTGTTTCTGATATTCTGATAGATTAGTTGGATTGTTTCTAAATTATTTCAGGAAGCCTTTGAAACTGATCATAGAAATAATCACATTACATTTTGCTAAAATTATACTATATCAATTATGATTTTTCCTAATTGTGATAATGGGGTTCTAAGCAAATTGGTATGTATTAGTGTCCTTGGTGGCAATGCCTAATTGGTCCCTTTTGATTAATTTAAAAATCACTGGAGAAATTACCAAATAATTCTTCACAATGAATGTTGTAGTTGGCTTATACTTCATATTTCCTAAGGCAGAGAAATTAATTCAACTAAAAGTGATAAATGTGATTCCTATTATTAGTCTCTAGGCATATTATTGCAAAATGCAGAAAAACTTAAAGTACTTCTTTCCCTGGACCAGTGGTATTTAAAAGTGAGTGATAATACTTTGGCTGAAAAACTAAAATAACAACTGGATTGAAAAATTTTCCCAGTGAAGTTTATATTCATTCCAATCTTCTTAATATTTATTTGGCCATATTAGCTATGTTTTGCTTAATAATTTATCTTTATCCATGTTTTTTTGTTTAGAAACAAGTCATATTGCTATTTCCTTCTCCAATAACCCAATTTCAGATAGAGAAGAACTATATCTATCCATAAGAATATAAAGGCTGTGCTGGATCTGGCCTAAGGCCATTTTAATCCAAAATTCTGCATTAGACAATAGTTTATTCAGATCACATGTACTCAGGGACCTCAATTCAGATCTGAGAGCAATAGTATCTTCATGTTGTAGCTACTTCTGGAGATAACTTGAATCCAGACTATTTTTGTTATTTTATTGTCTGTGCTTTCTCCTTTTACTGGCCATTCTGTTGGGGAATAGAACCCAGTTTTCTAAACCCAGTAATTTTAAATCATGTAGTAGAAGAATGTTTTTGTAAGTTATTGAAGGGGGCAACAAGGATAATTTCCAAGGTTTTCCAGAACTGGAATTGTATTGAGAGAGTAAGTAAATAGAAATTTAACTGTGAAGGCCATCCCAGAAACTGTAGTGAGATTGGAAAATTGGAAGAAAAATGAAGAGGAGAGATAAAGAAAATCAAAATGAAGAAATATTGAATGCTTATATTGTTCTCTTGTGTGTCATTTTGCTTCTTCCCTCACCTCCTGCAAAGCTGACATGGAAAATAAATGATGTACAATGCTGTGTGGCCAGTTAGATTGTAATGTTGTCTCTAAAAATGCATGAAATTGCCATGCTTCAATCTAATGCAAGTGTCCCATTTTATACTATTAATTTATTTTCACTGTTCTTCAAAAATAAATTAAAAATTCAGGAAATTAGGAAATGTCACCAGTTGCTTCATCATTCGAGAATTAGTTTCTGTCACTTCTACCATGTTCCATGTTGAATGAAGTGAATGAAGCCTCTTCTTCTGACTAAACTCTTAAAATATGCGTGTCTTCTGACTCCACAAATGTGTAATGGAAAAAACCCATGGAGTTTTAAACATGTGCATTTATGTTAAGCTATGCATTTACGAGAGGGACAAATTCATGGGAGTTGAGTTGTTCTGTGGTTTGGTCCCGTGACATTTGGAAGAGTTTTTTGAAGCTGGAGAGCAGCATTAGGAAGAAATCGCTGCCCTTTAAATCTCACTTCTGAGCTTTCCTGAACATGGGATTGATTTAATCTAGCAAGGATTTCACATGTTCAAGACTTTTATTGAATCTAAGTTGGGAAAATGGGAAAATCAGGGTGTTCTTTCAGGAGTTCTTCTGCATTTCAGTTCTTGTCATTATTCAACCAGCTTGTGGTATATAAATAATGACAGCTGCTCTACTGAGTGTTGAACAAGTTAATTAAAAAGTGGGCTCTACTGGCCTCAACAAAAGCAATAAAAAGCTTTAGTTGGCAGCCTTGCTTCTTATTCTGGATGGATCTCATTTTTCACACCAATTGCTAAACAATAGTCTTTCTCTCTAATAGATCTTTTATAACACTTTAATGCTTGAACTTTTCACCTGGATTTTTTGTTATGTCCTCAAACTGTCAGAACAGCATTTGGAAGAAGCAGTCTTCGAATGTCATCTTGTCCTGGCAAAGTTCACAGATGAAGTATAATAATTCTGCTTTTAATTTTCATATTTCCAGATAAATAGATAGATAGATAGATAGATAGATCATTGAATATAGATAGGGTTATAACTTGTGCATTGAAGTCTAAAGTACCAGTGTGTGTGTGTGTGTGTGTGTGTGTGTGTGTGTGTGTGTGATATGTATGTTGCAAATGTACATAAATACACATACACAACTTGTTTTCCCTAAATTAAGACCTACCCCCAAAATAAGACCTAGCCTGATTTTAAGCCTGCTCCTAATATAAGCTCTATTCCCAAAAATAAGCCCTAGTTAAGGTCATCATCAGTGGGGAGGCATAGCCAGCACCAAAGGCACAGGGGCTGACAGTGTCCAGCAGCAGTCGCAAGCTGCACAGTGCAGGTGAGTTGATTACCTGTCCAAGCAAGAGACAGAGGCAGGGGGGGAGGCACACGATCCGGAAGCATCATGCAGGATGTGGGAATGCCAAGATTCAGTGGCCAGAGCAGGTGGGCAGCTGCGGGAGGCTCATCCTCGCAAGGTGGCCCTGGCAGCAGAAGGAGGCAGATATATGGGATATATGTAGTTAAGACTCCTTTTTTGTTATCTCAAGCAACCTTTGATAATGGTTTTGTTGAATAGGAACAAATAACATTTTGTGGACGTTGTTAAGCATGACAATCACAACAGAAACATACTGTGACTTGTTTTGCTGTGTCATGGATAAATAACCAGTGAAAGACTTACATTTATTGATAACGTATTAATACACTCTAAAGAAGGTAGAGAATTGTCACACAAGAATTGGCCTCATCTGACCTCATACCAATAGTAGTGTATTTTAGACCTGCCTTAAACCGGAAAACCTTCTGGGTGACCTTAAACCAATCACTCGCTGTCCAATTCCTCACAAGGTTGTTATTTTGGGGGGGAAAGAAAAGAGGAAGGTGTGTTAGATATTTTCACTGCTTTGAGTTATTTGTAAAAATAAAGTCAGGTACAAATAAATAAAAATTGAATAGGTGAGATAGTGATTCAGATCTCTGGAGAGACTAAACATATCAAAATGATGGTCACTAACATGGAATTGAAGCTTCGCCCTCTTAAATATGCAACAGACTTTGTACAATGTACATTTATATAAATCTCTATTATGTTATCCTCCTATTCTTTTTCTAAATAAAAAATAAAAAAACCCATGTGGAAAATGGAGACTATTTCAATCCCTTAATGATCTGAGTTTTCCAACATTTCCAGGAGCTGCTATATAAATAAGACTTGTTTTTCAAGGTATCTTTCTTCTTTCCTCATTGTAAGTATATTACCATAATATACTGTATATACTATGAGTTTCAAATATCCTGAAAACAGTCTTTCAACAGTGATGGAGAATTTGGGTCCCTGCAAGTGTTGATGAATTACAATTCCCAATAGCCCCAACTAACAAGGCTGAGGGAAAGATGTTAGAATCTGTAGTTCATCAATTTAACCTAATTTAGAAAAGTACCATATCAAATGGATGGATAAGTGTATGACTTTGCTTTTTTCTTCAACTTCATTTGTGGCTATAAATGACATTTTCTTTGCTGCAGCATAGCACAGAAAGACCCTTAATATACTGTTGAGTTAGTTATGTCTCATTATTTTAATCTCTTAAGGTGCAGCTTTGGAAAAAATATATAAAATTTGATTACTTATGGTATATGTTGTAATTATTCTCTGAAAGTCACCTTGCAAATAAACAGTCAAAACCACTATATTCACTGGGGGATCTAAAGATGCTTTTTTATATCTGTGTGAAGCACATTTACATCCTCCATTATAATACTTTCCTTATTTTAAGCTGACAATATGTACTTTCAATAAACTCTTTTTAGTCATAAAGTGCCTCGTTTAAAGGAAAGAAATCAGTAGTCTCAGCTTGCTATGTGTTTTCCTTCTCTAAATGACTCAATTTAAATGCAGATTTTGACTACCATGCCATCAACAGAGACTTGGGGGTATGACATTCCCGGTAGAGGGAGTTAGTGGACAACAAGAGCAACCTTTGAAAAGTGTAGCAGGAATGGGACACATATGCCTTCTCTCTCTCTCTCTCTCTCTCTCTCTCTCTCTCTCTCTCTTTCTTTCTTTCTTTCTCTTTCTCTCCCTCCTTCCCTCACCCCTCTAGCAAGTTCTGATCAGTACAGAGGGAATGAAATTTCAGCGGCCTACAGAGATTAATTTTATAGAATTAAAGCAAAGTTCTCTGCTTCTGATAATGTTTTTGTGAGAAGAAATAAAAAATGGATTAAGGCTGTTTATGCGATGAAAGGGATTAGCCTGTAGTAGTAAGTAGTAAGCCTTTTTGTATGTACAGGGATTTGTTTGCTTTCTCTATTCTTGAATGTTTGTTCTTATTTTCTTTAAAGAAGAAAACCTTTACAGGATAAATGCACGCATGTATGTTTGTGTACACACTGGAAAAGGTAAACAAAAAACAAAAAAATAAAACACCCCACAAAAAAACTTCTATGTCATTTGAATCAGCTTCATTCAATCTGGTGGTCTCCAAATACGCAAGTTGCAGCTACCAAAAAAGTTAATGCAGTCTTAGCTGTATCAACAGAGTATCAAGATCACCTGAAGTGCTAGTACCACATTATACTGCACTGGTAAGAACATAAGTGGAATAATGCATCCAGTTTTGGTCATGATACAAAAAAGATGTTGAGACTCTAGAAAGAGGGCAGAGAAGAGTAACAAAGATGACAAGGGGACTGGAAGCTAAAGCATAATGATGAAGGAATTGGGTATGTCTAGTCTGATGAAGGCTGAGTGCCAAAGAATTGAGGCCTTAGAACTATGGTGCTGGAAAAGATTCCTGTAAGTCCCTTGGACTGCAAGGTGATCAAACCTGTCAGTCCTTGTTATATACGGAACTTTGCCTTATGTACCTAAGAATATAAAAAGCAAGACTGAAGCCATGTTTGTTCTCTATGTGACCTGTTAGAGATCAGAACAGCTATGAAACTTGCTTTGCTGATGTTCTGTCTGGCTGTGAAATCATTGGGTTAATACGAAGGCCATTTTGACAATATAGAGATATTAATGATCATTTGTGTAACAGTTTGGAGAAAAACAGGAAATCTGATAATGAGAATGTTGGTAGTTTTCTATGGAAGGATGGGGTTATCTTATGAGTTGTATAACTTCTATATATGGAAAACAGGAAGTGTTATGTAACCATGTGATTTGATAAACCTATATAAGCTGTATTCACTAAATGGAAGTGTCTCCTTTCTCCTAAACATGGTTGGTTTGGGAGTTAAGGGTTCACTACTGCAGTATCTTATGTAATAAAGCCTCCTATGGATCAGATTATCAAAATCTGTTGATTTATTTTTATGCAAATCTCACAGTCCTAGAGGAGATCAACCCTGACTGGTCTTTAGAAGGCCAGATCCTGAAGATGAAACTCAAATACTCTGGCCACATAATGAGAAGGAAGGACTCACCGGAGAAGAGCCTAATTCTGGGAATGATTGAGGTCAAAAGAAGAAGATGACAGAGAATGAGGGGACTGAATGGAGTCATTGAAGCAGTCGGTGTGAGCTTAAATGGACTCTAGGGGATGGTAGAGGACAGGAAGGCTGGAAGAACGTTGTCCATGGGGTCGCGATGATGACTTTGCGACTAATAACAACAACAAGCCTAATGAAGAGAAAGAATAGGAGTGACATGATAGCAGATTTCCAAGAGTTGGGAGGCTGTCACAGAGAAGGGGAGAGGATTGACTTATTCTCCAAAGCACCTTAAGATAGGACAAGTCAATGCCTGGAATGCACTACCTGACTCTGTTGTTACAGCCTCAAACCCCCACTCCTTTAACCACAAACTATCCACAATTGACCACACCCCATTCCACACCCCATTCCTAAGGGGCGTGCATAAGTGCACCATCGTGCCTCCCATCGCTGTCCTATTGTCCCCATTTATTCGTACCTATTTCCTGTATTCTTACTCATGATTATACTTATACCTATTATCTTGTAAGCGATTGACAAATCAAATCAAATACATTTAAAAAAAATAAAATAAGTAACAGACAGAAGCTTATCAAAGAGAGATCCAATCTATAATTAAGGAGACATTGAATCAATGGACAAGAAGCAATGGATGGAAATTAATAAAGGAGAGAAGCAACCTAGAACTAAGGAGAACAATCAGTGGAATGTCTTGCCTGCAGAAGTTGTGGATTCATCAACACTGGAAGTCTTTAAGAAGAGATTGGACAGCCAGTTTTCTGGAATAGTATAAAGAGTTTCCTGCTTGAGGAGGGGTTTGGACTGGAAGACATCCAAAGTCCTTTTAACTCTGTTTCTCTTTTTCTATAAATATGGTGAGACGGTTATTGCACTCCAGTTAATCAAGTTGATGGAAATTCTAGGAGTTGTTTTTTGCCCTCCAACGTACCTGAATAACATTGATTTGGGGAAAGCAGATTTGGGCGAATCCCTCTGTCAAGCACCTGAAATTCCTCAAAAATACTGTACTATTTAAACATTAAAGAAAGATTAAGCATCAAAATCACCATTCATATCAAACTCTGCGATCTTACAATAGAAAAAGAGGAAAGGGCAATGGACAGGCGAGGTCCTATTGGATAATGGAATCTAATGTACCTTTTCCCGGTGAGTTAGGCAGATCGGCTCTTCTCATTGTCATAAATATACAGAGGATTGTTTCATGCAAAAGATAAATTGGGCTTCTCTTCAGGGAAAGGAGTCTACAAGAAATGGCCACCCAAGGAGGCAGGGGTGGGCTGCTGGGGGTTCGCAGGGGTTCAGGAGAGCCCCTAGCTAAGATTCTGTGCAGTTTGGAGACCCTCCAAATCCCACTCTTGGCTGCCCCCCCATCCCCCCCCAGGAGTCCCCATGAGGCCCATTTTGGATGCAGGTAAGTGCAGGGCGCACACGGAGGCTCGGGGAGGGTGAAAAACGGGCTTCCTGAAAGTTTGGGAAGGCTGGAAATGGGCCCATTTCCAGCTTCCAGAGAGCCTCTGGAGCCTGGGGAGGCCGTTTTCACCCTTCTGGAGGCTAGAGGAAAGTCTCCAGAACCTGGGGAGGGCAAAAATGCCCCCCCCCCATGTTGCAGGAGGCCGACTAGGCCACCATAGCTATGTCCACCCAGCAACCAGGAAGATAACTTTGCGAAAATGTTTGAAGCTCACCCCAGTAAGGAGGCGAGAGAGGCCTTCCTATTTCCTGCTGCTTGTTTCTTCTTTACAGTCTCCCTTTAACCTCTAGGAAACAGAACAAACAAAATGTTTATGCTGTGAGAGGGAAGAATTGGCTGGGAATTCTGGGAACTGCAGTACCAGGGCAACTGACATGAATTTGTCAAGCTTCTCTTTTTCAAATCTCTCGTAATATGTGGAGAGTGTGCAACAACAACAACAACAACAACAACAAACAGTGGGGGAGGATGATAACATGACTGCTATAGAGGAAAAATGCCTGCAAAGAGATGGTATCACCATCATGGTGCACTGACTGTAAATTAAGTTTCCTCTCTAGGTTATCTTTTTTTTTAAAAAAAATCTCATCTTACTTTGACATTCAATGCTCCTAGCATCCTAGCTTTCGAGAAATGAAAGGTGGACTTTTAATAAACTGAAAGAAAGTGGAAGGTGTGCATAACACTGTGATAAAATATACGTGTGTACATGTATATGTGAGAACATCAAGGCATGCATATATCTTTTTCATACATTATACTGTATGCAGCTCTATAAGCCAAAGAAAAGATAATGTAAATTAAAATGTATCAGATTTTACAAAGTCATTAAGTTAATATCCAATTAAGAGGCTTACATAATTAGCGGTTGGTAGTCTGTCTGAAAAGATCTTTAATAGCTGTAAAAAAATTACGACGGTGGTAATAATTCAGGGGGGGAAATGGTCTAAGAAATGCTGTAATGTACTAAAAGTAAAAGCATGAAATAGGAAGTTTAACTTTAGGGAATGTATTTTAATTTGAGTATGAAGAGTATTATGATCAGGAATGCCTGCAGGAGAATAAAAAAAAAATCAAGATAGTGGCCACAACCATGTTTATTTGTTTGTTTGTTTATATCCCACCTTTTGACAAATAACTCAAGGTGATGAACACACACAACACTCCTTCCTCCTCTTATTTTTTCCAAAACAACTCTCTAAGTGAGTTCGGATGAGAGAAAGTGATTGGCCCAAGTCACCCAGCTGACTTTCCTAGTTAAGGTAGGATTTGAATTCACGGTCTTCTGCTTTCCAGCCTGGTGCCTTCACCACTAGAGCAAACTGGCTCTTTCATAGATTCAAGATTGTGATCAGGATTTCAAATGACTTTATAACCAGTGTGAGTCCCAAAGACATTTTTTTCAAGAAGCAACTGGACTTCCTTTGCTTTTCCTTAAAGATGGTTCGCTTCTCTTCCAAGATGCTTGTCAGAACTGAAGAAATTTCTTTTATGAGAAGCGAAACGTCTTCAAAGAAAAGCAAAGAAAATCCAGTTGCCTCTTGAAAAAGCATCTTTGGGATAACTGTGACCTGGGTGACTGAGAATCTCCATAGACTTCCACTGTGAGTGTTTCAATAATAAGACTTTTGCAATGAGGTTTTATAAGGCTTTTGCAATAAGAGCCACTCTAATGTAGGAATTAAAGGAGGAGTTCAAAAATCCAGATTTCTCCTTAGCCAAGATGTTCCCTGGATGACATTGGGCTAATCAATGTCTTTTTCTGAGTCTGTCTGCAAAAAAATGTCTGGACACAGATGAATAGTCCACAAGGTTGACATTGAATAAAAATTAAAAAAAAACAGTAAATATTTATTTAATGAACAAATTTGTACAGCCAACCAATTTTCACACAGGTGACTCCAGGTGGCTTACAAATCCTCAACATTAAAAAAAAAACACCCCCACATAACCCCATCCCACCGCAAAAGCAGCAGCAACACAATCACTGGTAGCTTTTAGAAGTGTTCATTTATTTCTTATGAATGTGTGCTTAGTTTTACTTTCAGGCAGGATTTGGTCATGTGAACCACTTAACTGATGCAATGATTTAGGACTGTAACCTCGAGCTTAATTGCAAGTGTAATTTGAGGATTACCTGTACTGTAGGAGCATCCTTTTTCAGAAAAGTCTTCACAATTACTAGAGAGGCCCTGTGTTTGCACTTTTATGAAGTTTGAAACACTTACATGAAACTTTTTCAAACCAATCGCATCCCTACTGTATGTATATGTTTCAGCCAATAAGAGGGTATCACTCACAGTATCATGAGAGACCTGCCAGCACATTCCACCAGCGCACAGGCACAAATTCAATGAATTGCGCCAAAAATATCATGCAGGTCTGCATTCAAACTCGCCATGCAAAGTAAACATGTGAATTTTGGAACAAACGCTGTCTTTCCCGTAGCCTGAAACAAAAGGAAACAAAGCAGACATTCTGATATTGTAGTTTGTCATATACACATGTGAAAAACTTTCTGGAGTATAATAACTGGGAAATGAAGTAAAATATTACGAACCTTAGGAACATCCACCATCTTCCCTCATGCAAATGCGTTTTGGCATTTTTCTGCTTCAGTGAACTGGCTGGGATATAGCAGCAAAAATACTTTAGAACTGTGGGCCTCTGGAGAAGTATGACAAAAGAATGGGAAGATATTTTCAAGGGATACACTGAAGGTTATTAAAATTTAAGCTAATTAACATATTTAATTGAATCTAGAATGAACTTAATCTCAAGGTAATATTGTTGAAAGGGAATTCAATGATATTGTCCATTAAGAAATAATCAATCAGTACAAAATGGATTCTTTCAAATAAACATATGAAGCTGGCAGGGGTGAAGCTGGCATAAAGTCAAGATGGTGGACCCAAACTTCAAATAAAGCCTTGTCCTTTGTTTTAAACATTTGTCGGAAGTTAATTATGATCCCTATAAAAATCCATGCTGTCCAGGGGTGGGATTCAAAATTTTTAACAACCGGTTCTGTGAGCATAGCTTAGTTGGTGGGCGTGGCTTGGTGGTCATGTGACTGGGTGGACGTAGCTTGGTAGGGTGGCTGGGTGTGGCCAATTCAATATCACTAACATCAAGGCACACATCTCCTCACCTGGCCTCTCATGACTGTGGGGATGCTGCAACAGTCATAAGTGTGAAAAAGGGTCATAAATAACTTTTTTCAATGCCATTGTAACTTTGAATGGTCACTCCACACAAGCAAAGTACTAGCAAAGGAGGGAAAAAAACTCCAGAGAAGTTCCTGAGACAGGATGTCTAGTCCTGCCAAGAATGTAATAAGAGTTAATGGAGAGGCAGTTTCTGTAATCATCACCAGAATGTTTCCTTCCTGCCTTCCTTACAGGATTAGGCCAGTCATTTCTTTTAATAATTGGTTCTCTGAACTGCTTAGAATGTTAACAACCAGTTCTAGCGAACCAGTGCGAACTGGTAGAATCCCACCCCGATGATGTCCTAAAACAATGAAGCACAATTACAACACAGTCCCCTAACAGCAGCCACAGCTGAATAGGGCAAAACTTTTCTTGTTTGTACTGAAGGACATAGATTAGAGAAAAGTAACACAATAAAGGAACTGCTGTTACAGGATGATAAAAGCAGAGCCAGTCAAGCAAAAAAGCATGACTTCTATTAGGACACTTTTTTTAAGTAAAGAGAGTGTGTGTGGAAATATCAATATGTTGTGTGGGTCTATGAAGTTGACTTTAACTATAAGAAGCAGAAAATAGGTCAAACGAACATCTCACTCAGCTATTATCTGTTGCAAAAATTGTTTAAAGAAACATTTAAACAATAAAGAAACAATTCACTTTGTTGATCGATTCAAGACATGAAAAATGATGTGGAAAAACGCTCCCCTTTTTAATCATATAAAAAGGCCGATGTTAGACCTGTAAAACAGTCCTTTGATTTACTCTGCAAGCCAGACAAGATCATCTGAGGTTGGTAATCTCTACAATATCTTTTGTAACTGTGTAATTCATTTAATTTGCACTGCCTTTATGTTATTTAACTATACTTAGGTATATCACAAATAAGACAAAAGGAATATTGACAGTCTTGTATTTCCCTTTCAATGCTGATCTTTCTAAGCTGAAGCTCAGAAATTGTCACTCTAAAAGGAACCATGTTGTATTTGGGGGTGCATTATTAGTACACCCCTGTTTTGCCAAGATGCCAGACATTTGGTTCTTTGAGGACCCAAAGACAATGAACACATCAGTAACAAAGGAGATTTTAAGCTTTATTGTTAACTTTACCAAATGGAGTTTAACAGAAATTTTTTAAAAAACACGATATAATATTGTGTTATAAGATTGTAAGCTGTCCAGAGTCACATGACCCAGAGATGGAGGCAAATAAAGTTAATGAATATAAACAAATAAATAAACAACATACCAATCAAGATGCTCCCCCTTTGTCTCTTGGGATCCCCCACCCCCTTTGACAACAATATGCAATATGCCCTGGAATTACAGTGCTGCAGGAATAGTACAGGGTTTCCTGACTGAGTAGAAGATTAGACTAAAAGTCCTCCAAGGCCCCTTCCTTCCAACTCTGTTATTCTATTAAACTCAAAATATAATGGCTTTCCCTATTGCCTCCATAGGCCCCAAACATTCAGGCGTCAGCCTCAAATATTTTTGTGTGAGATACAGTGTTGGGCTGCTGGGTGGTCAGCGGGGTTTGGGCGAACCCGTAGCTATAATCTCTGGCTGGGCCCACCCTCTGCCCTTGTGCGGTGCTTTCCATAAATAACTCACTTTTCCCTCACCCAGGTTGCCCAGGTGAGTTCCACGCTGCCTTGCTATACTCACCGGAGCTTCCTGAGTTAATTAGCTGCCTCTTTGAAAATGCATTTCAGCCCCAAAGTGTGTGCGCTCATGACCAGCCATATACATGTGTGGAAAACTTTCTGGAGTGTAAGCACTGGAAAATGAAATAAAACATTAAGAACCTTAGGAACACCCACCATCTTCCCTCATGCCAACGAAAGTGCAGCCCACCCCTGGTGAGATACAAATACCCAGAGGAACCATAACCTTTGTTTTGCTACTTTGCTACAGGTAATGCTCAATTTATTACCGCAATTGAGCTGAACAATTTACATTGTTAAGCAAGAGAGTTGTTAAGAGAGATGCACCCCACTGTGACTTTTTTTTTTTTTTGCCATGGTTGTTAAACAAACCACTGCAGTGGCTTCCTCCATTGACTTTGCTTGTCAGAAGCTGGCTGGGAAGATCACAAATGGTGATCACATGACCTCAGGGCAGTTCAACCATCATAAATACATAGTTACATAAATACGTGAGATCTGGCCCATGGGGCCACTCTGGAAACAGCAAAGGAATGGCTGGCAGTGCCTCTGCAAGCAAAAACGGAGCTCCATTTTCACTGGCAGAGGGCTGAAGGAGGCCATTGTGGTCAATAATGTGGCCCAGGGGGCACACGCAGCCTACCTGTGATCCATTTTTGCTGGCAGTGGGCTGCAGAAGCCTGTTTTCGCTGGCAGAATGCTTGGGCCACCACAGTTGCCCCTGACATGAGTGACGTTAAGCTGGCCACACCCACCTTGGCTACCTTCACCCTGGCCCCAAACACAACCCTATTGTGGCCCTCAATGAAATCAAGTTTGACACCCCTCTGTTAGCTAGTAACTCTCCGTGGAGTGCTTAAATCAGCCCAATTTTTTTTGCAAGGATTTATAATTCCCACTTGATGAAATATATGCTTATATTAATCTTCTTTCTGGTGTCATCTCATCGAAAATTGCTGGGGGATGCCATCACGTAAGCAGGGGTGGGATTCAAATTTTTAACAACCGGTTCTGTGGGCATGGCTTAAGTGGTGGGTGTGGCTTGGTGGTCCTGTGACTGGGTGGACATAGCTTGGTGGTCATGCTATTGGCTGGGTGTGGCCAACTTAATATCACTCACATCGAGGCACGCAGCTCCTCGCCTGGCCTCTCATGACTGTGGGGATGCTGCAACAGTCGTAAGTGTGAAAAATGGTCATAAGTCACTTTTTTCAGTGCCATTGTAACTTTGAATGGTCACTCCACACAAGCAAAGTACCAGCAAAGGAGGGGAAAAAAACTTCAGAGACGTTCCTGAGACAGGAAGTCTAGTCCTGCCAAGAGTGTAATAAGGGTTAACGGAGAGGCAGTTTCTGTAAGCAACACCAGAATGTTTCCTGCCTGCCTTCCTTACAGGATTAGGCCAGCAATTTCTTCTAACAACCAGTTCTCCGAACTGTTTAGAATGTTAACAACTGGTTCTAGCGAATAGGTGCGAACTGGTAGAATCCCACCCCTGCACATAAAGTACAGCAGATAATTAATGGACGTTTACCAATGCCTTTTCCACAAACATATTTGCATTATGCCATATATGAAGAGATTACAGTAACCTGCCAAAAGGGTTGTCATATATGAGTAGGTCTATAGCTACATCTGTACCTACATTTCTGTAAATCAGTTCATCTGTTCTTCGGTTTTCATAGACAGATAAATTAAAGGCAGCATCCAGTATTAATCATTGGTAGCTTGTGGAAATGATTGTAAGATTTAGCATTAAAGGAATATAAAATGGAGGGAGGAGAAATCTAGGAAATTGTACTGGTTTAGAGCATAACTTGTACTGTTCAACAGGCAACACAACTGGTGTTCCTTGATTTAAATTCTTCTCTGCTTAGATATTTTCCACTAGAATTTATTTGATACAAAGATGTATTTCCTCCTTGCTACAGCTTAATCTTACTTTTCTGTGGGACAGGGTGGGGTCATGTAAGAATTTTCACGACAGCATGACAATCATTCACTTTTGAACTTTAGAAATAGAACACATTCAAAAATACAAGGTATAATGTATCATTTTAATTGTAAATGGTTAAAATGCTACATATAAATATCTAATGCAATTATTATTCATGTACATATATATTTCTACGATAACATTTTATATAACTGTCATGGTTTCTATGGCTATTTTTTTTTTTTGTTTTGATGATGCTTGCATTTTTATTTTTGTGGGGTTTATTTTCCTGTTTCTCTGTCATTTTAAAAACAATAAAAGAGTTTTGTAAAAGTTTAAATTGCAAATCTTTTATTAGTCACAGACCAGAGTTAAAAGGTAAAACATTAAAATAAAATAAAACAAAATGTAACAAAACATAATATTACATTACATTTAGTGGTGAGATTGATAGTTGGCCAAAGTCTGCCTAATTTTATAGACAGTACTTATAGAAGAAAATATTTGCAGCTCTGGGTTGAATTGTAGAGTCCGTGGTGCTTTCTGAGCTTGGTTCTTTTCTTTAGACATTTCATTATCAATAAAACTGATGATGTTATCCAGGGGTGGGATTCAAAATTTTTAACAACCAGTTCTGTGGGTGTGGCTTAGGTGGTGGGCGTGGCTTGGTGGCTAGCTCAATATCACTCACATCAAGGCACGCATTTCCTCGCCTGGCCTCATGACTGTGGGGATGCTGCAACAGTCATAAGTGTGAAAAAGGGTCATAAGTCACTTTTTTCAGTGCCATTGTAACTTTAAATGGTCATTCCATACAAGCAAAATACCAGCAAAAGAGGGAAAAATAACTCCAGAGAAGTTTCAGAGACAAGAAGTCTTGTCCTGCCAAGAATGTAATAAGGGTTAACGGAGAGGCAGTTTCTGTAAGCAACACTAGAATGTTTCCTTCCGGCCTTCCTTACAGGATTAGGCCAGTAATTTCTTCTAACAACTGGTTCTCCAAACTGCTTAGAATGTTAACAACCGGTTCTAGTGAATAGGTGTGAACTGGTATAATCCCACCCCTGATGTTACCTAGTTTGGTAATGAAATGTCTACAAAGAAACATCTAAACTCAGAGAACACCAAGGACTTTACAGACATTATAGCAGAATTTAGCTAGATTCAAAGAAACTATAGCATACTGATTGATAGTAACAACTGTCCATAAAAGAGATCAGAATTTCCTGAATATAGGTGGGAAAGGAGTTATAAAATAAGTCTATGAATCCTTATTGAGAGAACATTATAACAGGACCTGAACTGTGATATCAATGGCTCATGGTCCCCAGTCTGAGCTCATATGGGACTTTTTTATATTGGCTCTCCAGAACTGCTAAAGGGAGGACAATACAGCATGCCAGAGTTGGTGCCCTTTGAAATTTAGAAACAATGATATAATCTAGATATCTCACTGATTTATGAAAAAGGCCTGGCTATTCTAGAAAACATTCTTAGGTTGGATTTCCTGATCTTTAATACAGTGTTTAAATGTTTAATCCTCATATTATATGCATTCCATTCTATGCTAATACAGTACATATAGACATCATTCCAAATTGTTTTAAAGTAATGCTATAATCCAACACATACCTGTTCCACATAATGTCCCACCATGGGAAAGAAGTGCAGATAGCCCTTAGAAATTCAACTCCCAATTTATCAGCCAACATCAGAACACCCCCAGCTGAATTTTAGAAATCCTCAGGATATGTATTTTTAAAACAACAATGTCATTTTAAGCAACCTGATTCATGATTATTGAACATTTGCTTCTATCCTCAGGGAGTCAATTAGTATGAACTACAATTTGAAACCCAAACATTTAATGTGCCATTTAATTTTCAGGACCACACAGAGCTCAACACACTAATTACCTCTGATCTCCTTTAAATAAGTTAATTATTAATCACTAAACCATTCTCTTTCATAATTCTGTGTTATAACAAAAGCATTTAGTCTTTTTATGTCTTGGGCTTGGTTGTTGCTTTTTTTAAAAAAACCCTCTTGTGCTTCTGCCAAATGCACGCAGTTTCTCCTCTAAAAATCCCTCATCGATCAAAGCAATTAATAGTTGAAATGTGCTTCCTGAAAATGTATAGGGATTTGATTGATAATTAGATGGAGACCTTCCTTTTGTAAAACAGAGAACATTATCAAGCCAAAGCCAAAGCAACCACCCCAATGGTGACCTTGAACTGAAGACCAAGGAAAATAATGAGATTATGATTTTTGAATTATGCGCTAGACCTCGTGGAACTCCCGAGCTCTGTTGAATTCAGTAAGCATGAGCTTAGCTGGTGATTGCTCTGTTTTAATAAAAGAGAGGCTTAAGACTCAATGCAATCTGCAAAGAAGCTTGCTCAAGTTTTCCAAGGTCACAGAACTTTTACCAAGGACACTCCAGAAGGGGAAGTTTTTTGAGCTTAAGATGTTATGTAGCGGGATGAACTTTTCCTCAAAAATAAAATTAAAAAAATCAATTTCTTCCTTTAAAGTCCTCCTCCTCTTCTGCTCCTCCACCAACCATGCTTCTTTAAGTTGTGAAGGAAGCTCAAGTCCATGTCAAATATTAAACCACAATGACTACTTCTTCTGTTCACACTTTGAGAAAATTCATGCACAGAACAGACATTAAAAAAAGAAAAAGAACTAGAGGTATTTTTCACCCTAAGTCACTGAAAACTGTTACCTGAAATTGTCTTTAAAGATAGCTTAAGCACTATTAGCTCTTTCCTAATATATGTCCTTTTTATCTTTGGTGACTACAACACCAATACTTCACCTGGCCAACTTCTATGTTACACAGGTCTATTTCTCAATTGCTTACCAATCCTAAATATTTCCTTTCCCCACCTCCAGTTTCCTTGTTTAATACTTGAAAAGTAAAATCATATCATTATGTCACATAATCATTTATTTATTACTAATTTGCTAGATGTACTTTCAAGCAATTCCCATATTATTTTTTAAAAAAATCTTGAATCAGTTTATTAACTCTGTCAAACCTACTTAAAATAAACAAAATAAACAGAATAATGAAGTACTAACAATAAAAGAACCCTATCATCATAACAGAGTGATAATCCAAAGGATATTTTGAGAAAGAGACAGACAGAGAGGGAGGGAAGGAGGGCACTTAAGGGGACAGCTGAAATTTCAATGTAGTAATTGAATGGAAGAAGTGAAATTCCATCAAGAAAGAGAAAATGCTGCAATGAAGTAATGCATTTAAAAAGGAAGGTCAGTGAGTCTCAAACATTTCTTTACCATAGACCCCTTTTAAATACCCTTTTTGGCCATAGGCCATGGCCTCCAACCACCAAGACTTAACCAAAGTTTTAAACCATAACATTTCTTTAAGTCTTCGAGGAATCCCTATGATGACATCGTGGCCCCCTCAGGGGTCCAAGGAACCCACAGGTTGAGAACCACTGGCATAGGTCATCTCTAGTAAGAGATGTGGCATCCAAATCAATCCATCAAATAGATGAATTTATAACATGGATCTAGATTTTAGGATCATGGCCCTAAAATAAAAATAGTGCCACGAGCAAATTCTGTGGAATAGATAGTTCATAGGAAAATCCTGGGGGGGGAAAAATCAAACCTTTTCATTTGGTGTGTTCTCAGACCATCCTTAGGGTTTGTTAAAAAAAAAAAAGTATGAAAGCATAAAAAAAGAATAAAGACTTTTGCTGTCTGGGGTGCATCAAGATTCAATGGATCAGGTGTCCCATATGGAAGACTGTCTTCTGTCTTTGGGTTTGACTTTAAATCAGATCTTTTTCATTTCAAGGCCATGAAGTTCTCTGAAGACTGAGAATCTCCGTAGACCTCTTTCAAGGCCAAGCTTTTTATGAAGATGCTAAGGACAGATAATGGTACCCTATTTTGTGTTTTCGTTAGATTAGTTTTTTTCTACTTTTGTACCAATTGACAGATTTCAGCTTGTGTATGGGAAATAGTTTAGAAGCTAGAGTTCTTCAGGGTAGGAAGTCAGCATGGACAATGATGGATGGCATGAAGGATGGTTGCTGTTAAGTCATGGAAACTGTTATAAGCAGAAGTAGCAGATATTAAACATGAAAGGTTGTAAGGTGAGACGACTGTCAAAACCATGCAAAGCAATCAGTTCTTGATAATGGCTTCAGTTTTGGTTTTACAATAAAGATTTGTTCTTAGCTTTATGGAAACTCTGTTTCCAATAATCCTCATAATATATGCATTCCATTCTATGCTAATACTATACATATAGACACCGTTCAAAATTGTTTTTAAGTAATGCTATAATTCAACACATACCTGTTCCAGATAATGTCCCACTGCAAACAACAGGATTTATTCACAGTGAACGTGTAGAGGATTACAGTCTGTGCATTAAGGTTAAACTCAGCTTTTGCATTTCCTTTTCTCCATTGTGGGTAAGAAGAATCTTGTATCCAGTGCTCCATTAAAAAAGGCCATGTAGTAAGTTATCAGCCATGCATAAACCAACACAAAATATTAAGCAGCGTTTTTACATATCTTAGCAAGACAATTATAACTGATAATAGTATCTCCTGTTCTAAAATTTCTTTTATGTACCATACAATCAGTCTAAAAATCTGTTTCTTCAGCAATATTTTTCTTTTTAAATCTTTTTTTTTTTTTAATCCTGCCAAGGTATGAATAAGGGTCAGGGACCATGGCCCTTGCTCTTGAAAAGAAAATGACTTGTTCTGTCAGTATATTTCTGCATACCTTTTTGAAAACAAACCAATGAGATTATACCACAGCTTTGCTAGCTATTTTTTTCCCCCTCACTGAAAATGGTTAGATTGGGAAGAGTTGAAGTTTAACCTAATTAATGGCTATTCCCTTGCCTATTAAAAATACAAATTGAAATAAGGCAGAAAGTACTTAAAGTTCTGTCATAAAGGAAGGAAGGTGTGCCCAGTAATTATTTCAAGATTATCAGAGAATCTGGAGCTCTCCAGCTGCCTCCGTTAATAGTACTGTGGAAACGTGGTGCCTTAATATCTTTAAAAAAAAATATCTAAGAGTTTATTTCTGAAGCTTCTGAAGTAAACGTGACCACTGTGTGTGATTTAATTCTAAACTTTTGAGAGTAGGATCAAGGAAATGCTGAGAGAGATTTTATTGAAATAACCCAAGCTACCTCTGCAATGACACCTCGTCACAAATAATAAGGAAGTCACTAACCCTACCCAGTATAACCAAATAAAGAAGTGCCTTCACATCTGTCTCCAGTCACAATATGCCAGACTGTCAGCCTTCACCGGAGAATTTGTCAGTGCAATGATTTTTTAATAACCTTTAGTCAGGATTACAAGGACTGATGTGGGCACAGAATGAAATAAACGAGGTGTATATAACAGGATCACAGAAATGCTGACTGTGATAATGAGGTTATGATAACACAGGATGGGTCTCAGAACTATACAATATCCGTGTGCGCTTCTTCTTTCTCTATTTGAAATCTGACTGACAAAAAAAGACTTTATAGGAGGCTGAAGAGCTAAAATGCAGACTACAGGAACCATTTCACTTCAGTTTGAAATACAAACAGCACAGATTCATCCTAAAGGTGGTATTCAGCAGATTCTGACCAGCTCTGGAGAACTGGTAGTGGAAATTTTGAGTAGCTCAAAGAACCGGCAAATACCGCACCTCAGACTGGAGATGTTACAGCATTCTTTCTCTGCCACACCCACCAAGCCACGTCCACAGAACCGGTAATAAAAATTTTTGAAACCCAGCACTGATTCATCCCCAACAGCATGTGCCTGTCTTCATCAGTGATGGGACACAGGGCAGAAAACATCCTAGAACCAAGAAGGCTGCACACATATTTGCACTACTCAGGTGACTCTGAGGACACAGCTAAACCTTCAAGTGGCATCAATGACTCTCTAAAAGAATGCAAATGACCAGCTGTCTGCAAGGAATATATAAATCCTTCCATTCCCCACCATCCAGTCAGAACTGAAGAAGCTTTTTGGATGAGAAGCAAAACATCTTCAAAGAAAAAACAAGAAAGTCTCGTTGTCTCTTGAAAAAAAAAGCACCTTTGGGACATCCACCTCCAGACTTTTGGCCTTCTGGGTGGGCCTTCAAACTTGGTTCTTTTGGTTGGCTTAGGGCCCAGATTGGGGCTTTGTATGCTGGAGGTAGTTGATGGAATAATGGAAGAAGAGCCTATCTCCATGCCACTTGCGTTTTTGGTTTTATCTAATTCTTGTTCATTTTTATTTATTTATTAAACCTACATGACGCCCATTTCTCCAAAAGCACAGCCTCCAGCTTACAAAGCCCCCATCATACCAGTGTATCACCAGACCATGAGTCTTCTACTTAGCACAGTTGTTCATCTCTGAGAGATTTTGCAGAAACATCTGTTTGCCAGCCAGATTATCTGCAGCTTTTGGCCCCACCTGTAATCCCATTAAGCAGGCAAAAGAGGGGTGCTTGCCAGTATTAAAGAAAGCATGCCAAGTATGGCAGAACACAAGTGGTCCATGGGCAGAAGAATGGATTCATATTTCTTTAAGTTCTTGATTTGGCTCTTATATAGCCCAAGGAGCTGGTTGAATTGGTATTCTTCCATGTCTTCCTCAAACAGGCTCAACCTGTCAAGTCTATGAGCTTATAGAAAACAATGAACGAAGGTTAATTCTTAGGAGAGGTTAAACTTGTGGATTAGCCTTGCCTGCCTTCCTGGCACAGCAAAATCCAATGATCCAACAGTGCAAAGGTAAAACGGCCAAAGCTACTGCAACACAACCCTTCAGCATTTTCCCCAGAACAGGCTCAGCTTGCAAAATCGCAATGCAAACCATGCTAGCCTACAGAAGCTAATAGAAAAGTAATGCTTTATTTCTGAAATCACGTTTGGAATTTATATTTAAGTAAGAATAGTTCTTTTTTTTAAAGTTAAGCAAGGGCATTTTCTGCACTGGGTCAACATAACTCTTCTCTAGACCACTTGCTGGGCAATTTGGAGGCTCCTGTTGTGCTGCCTTCTTCACCCTGTGTTTAAAGAAGTGCAGGAAGACTACTTTAACAGATTATTTCTGTTAAACTCTTGAGGTCATCCTGCAGAAAATGTGCAGAGGTCATCTCCTCCTGCCTGCTATTTTCATTCTGTTCTGCTAAAAAAAAAAAAAAAAATAGGAATAAGCTGCCGGCATTATTGTCCAGGGTTGAATCTTTTTTTTTTTTCCCCAATTGAATTTCAGTCTTGAATTGAGTGAATTGCAGTGTGACTCAATTTCAAGGTCTCAAAATCTAGCTCATTATGCCACCTCAGATTCCAACATCTGTCATTCCCGTGGAACCTTCATATGGTTCCATCCTTAAAGAGTTGTGTAAATTAATACCCTGAAATCAAAAGACCTTCAGCTGAACAGTACAAGATAGATCATGGCTTTTGGATGGGTCTGGAGGATGACTTTTAGGGGCGGCCTTCACTGCCTTTTAGTGCAAATGCTCTCACTAAATCACTGATGCACACATTTGTTTGTATATGTTAGGGCAGGGGTGTCAAACTCAAGGCCCACAGGCCGGTTCTGGCCCAAGGGGTGCTTAGTTCCATCCAGTGGTGGGATTCATTTTTTTTACTACCGGTTCTGTGGGTGTGGCTTGTTGGGTGTGATGTGGCTCGGTGGGTGTGGCAGGGGAAGGATACTGCAAAATCCCCATTCCCTCCCCACCCCATTAACCTGCTTTCCAGCTCCGTTCTCCTGTGCAGGGCAATAAAAGAAGACCCAGCTGATCAGCTGTGGGACTCAGGAGGCAGAGAATAGATGGGAGTGGAGCCAGTCAGAGGTGTCAATGGTTTATGTCAATGGTTCTACCGTACCACTTTCTACTTGGTTTTATTATAATATTATGCCTTATGTAATGGGAAGGAGCTTCACTGTACACTGGATGGATACAAATTAAAGCAATACCAATGAAAGTACTGAATTAGCAGCCAGGTCAATTTCTGTCTCTGTGTTGTTGTTCGCGGGCAGCCTGTGCAGACGGCAGCAGAATTGAACAGTGGGGAAGAATAGGGACCAGGCTGGGAGTATGGGGAGGACTCCGATGAGGGTCCTATGTCTGATACAGAGATGGGGTCAGGACCAACTTGGAGTTATGTGCTGACTCCAGAGTCTCCAGAATCTGGCAGCAGCAAGGCAGAGGAACAAGGGGAGCCTGTTCCCAGTGCGCATGTGCGCAGAGCTGCCAGAAGGCAAGAACAGCTAGGCCAAAAGGGGCGACTCGGGAATAAGGCTTGGAGGTGATTGCCCCTCCCATAAGGTATAAAGGAAGTGCAAAGGTAAGGAAAACCTTTGCAGGAAGCAACGTCATTCGCTTTGGACTTTGTGCTGAATTTGTTCTCCATTTGGTTTTGGAAATATTAATTGGGACTTTAGTCGTTGGCAGCACTTCAAGTAAGATAAGGTGCATTCTTATCAGACATCTTTGGCAGACTAATTATAACTGGTTAAGACTCATTCCGGGCTATGAATGATGATAATTCACAGCCATTGAACTAAAATAAAAGAGTTTTGGATTTTATATGTGTTTGTTGGTGTCTCGGGAAGCCTTGGTCAGAACAATGTGAAATAAGGAAGGGCATAATCTTGTTCCTCATTTCAGGAAACAAAGAGCCTTGACTGATGGTAAAAATGGCCTTGTAGAGAAACAGCTGCTGGCTAACAGGACAACTCTATTCATCCTTAAGTAATGCACAGACAGAAATGTGGTTATGCTTCCCAGTTTGCTATTCTCCCTATGCTGTGATAGGATTTTGGACTAAAAAGTTAAAATGCCAAAAAGTGTAGAAAGAAACATAGTTTAGGTTAATGTTTTGGTTAAAGAATGTGTACTTTGAGCTATAATATTGAGCTGTGGTGGTGCAGTAGTTAGAATGCAGTTTTGCAGGCTAATTCTGCTGACTGCCAGCAGTTCGATCCTGACCTGCTCCAGGTTGATTCAGCCTTCCATCCTTCCAAGGTTGGTAAAATGAGGACCCAGATTGTTGGGGGTTAGATGCTGGTTCTGTAAAAAGCTTAGAGAGGGCTGTGAAGCAGTATATAAATCGAAGTGATGTTGCTATTGTTATAATGTGGTTAGAAGTAGGGCTACCCTATCTGGCCTGAAAAACCTGGACACTAATACAGGTAGTCTAGGGCCACAATGGAGCCCAAAATTTCTGTTGCTACATGAGACAATTGTTAAGCGAGTTTTGCTCGATTTTACGACTTTTCTTGCCCCAAGTGAATCACTGCAGTTGCTAAGTTAGTAACCACCATGGCTAAGTAAATCTGGTTTCCCCATGGACTTTGCTTGTCAGAAGGTCTCAAAAGGTGACCTTGGGACACTGCAACCGTCATAAACTTGAGTCAGTTGCCAAGTATCTGAGTTTTGATCACATAACCAAGGGGATTTTGCAATGGCCATAAGTGTGAAAAACAGCCATAAGGCTATTTTTTCAGTGCCACCGTAACCTTTAACAGTCACCAAATGAACTGTTGTAAGTTAAGGACTACCTGTCCATGGCAGCAAAGTAAAAATAAAAAATACAGACATCTATGTCCCTTTGGTCTTCTGGATTTTTGCCACCCAGATAGAGATGCATTGAATTAATTAGATTGAATAAATCCATTCATAGAGAATGCATCCAGCATGGCCATAAAGTGGGTAAATCCATTCTTCCCTAGAAGAATACTATCAAACCCTCCCACAAATCATTGGCAATTGAGGACTGTGCAAATATAATGCCCTTTGTGTTGACAGAATGAAGTTGTGAGTTCTCAAATAATTGTACTTCAATTGTATTGAAGTCACTTAACTATTTTTTTAATTCCCCTATCCATTGGGTGCTTAGTCAGAGAACAGAGTGGGATTAAAGTCACCAAAACCTGCGTATCTAATTTCCACACCAAACCTTCCAAAATGGCTTCCTTCAGCTTTCCCGTCCTGCAGTTATTGTTCCTCAGTCAGCCTTTGATGGCAATCGAGTAAATTGCTTTTTGGATGGATTACTTGCAAAGATTTTTTACATGGCTTCTCATTTGTACCATATATGAATAAAATAGTGCATAACATTCTAAACAAATAAAAGATAATTGGATAGCAGTATAGAAAGCGGTACTGTTTTTTTTTTTAAAGAAGAAGAATCAAGGTTAAGTTTGTGCTGACATATTTCCATAGCTGTTCCAGAATATAAATGACTTCTTCACTATCCATGACTCATTATCCTGAGATGGAAAAATATATAGGCTCTAGAGATTTGCCATGTATTTGTCAGATAAATATAAGATATTGCTGTCATCCACCTGGGTTGACAATACAAATCCCAGAACCCCTAACCCATAGAGCTAATAACAGGGATGAGTGAAATGCATGGTACTATAATTGCAGGTGCATTTCTGGAGGGCAACAGACCAGTGAAAGTTGCTGAAGACCCATTTGAGTTAAATTGTTTTCCACTTGCTGTGGTGTTAAGTTCTCTAACAAAGGCAACTAATACCTTTAGACAACTACATTGTCTATTTATTTATAATGCCCAGGATACAAAGGAGCGGCGAACTGAAGCAGAATCAGCTTTGGAAAAGACTGTTTAAAGGCTTGTTTTTAATTCTAGATCGATCTTTGCATATTTGCAAACAAGGGCTGATTTAAAATCATTCTGTCAGATTCAGGGTAAACAGCGAAAGGAATAGAATTCTAGACAGGTTGGAACTGAGATTTTTGTTCACTACCTTGGACAAATCACAGCTTGGTAAAGAATTATCCATCAGTTGGTAATAGCTTTCGTGTTGATTTAAATAGGAAATGAGAAAGTGCTTTAAGTAGAGAACTTGCAATTTTTAGTGTTTCTGCCCCACAAGTGCTAATATTCTACTCATATGAAATAGAATATTAATATGTGTCGGGCTGAAACACTAAAATTACTACAGGCCAAACAAAAACTCATATCAAGATAAAGCAAATACGGATAGTCCTTGGCTTACGACCACAACTGAGTCCCAAATTTTGGTTGCTAAGCGGTAACATTTGTTAAGTGAATTTTGCCCCACTTTTTGTCATGGTTGTTAAGTGAATTACTGTAGTCAGAAGGTTGCAGAAGGGGATCACATGACTCTGAGACACTGCAGCCATCATAAATATGAGTCAGTTGCTAAGCACCCAAATTGTGATCACATGACCATGGAGAATGCTGCAATGGTCGTAAGTGTGAAAAACAGTCCTCGGTCACTTTTTTCCAGCCTCGTTGTAACTTTGAACAGTCACTGAATACACTGCTGTAAATCGAGGACTATTTCTATTGTGAAATGATTTTGGTCAATGCCACACAGCCTCCTTGCCTCACTACAGGAATAGCCCACTCAACAAGAAGATAAACAATTTTATGAAGTTTGGGACCTTTTCTATCAATGGTTAGATAATAAAATATAATAATAGAATATTTAGAACCTTAGGAAACAATGAATACATATTTCCTTTTTTTCTATGATATTATCTTTATAAAATTTTATTATGATAGACTTGCTATGACTTTATGATTTGCTATAAAATAAATTAAGTAGACTATAGTTATCTCGCTAAAGTATGAATTAATAAAATTATAGTCAAATTATTGTTTAATAATGATATCAGGCTATATAATTGTTGATTGATAATATGAGCTATTATGTAATATAACTACAATGGAGACTATGAAATGGATGCACAAAAAAAGTGATAAACCAACCGATACACTGTCTGTAAACTCATGAAGGAAAGGATGATGTTTTTATGTTTTATGTGTTTTTGTTTGTTGTCAAAATTAATAAAACTTTCAAAAAAAAAAAAAGGAATAGCCCACTCGATGTTTCCAGAGGACATGTCCATTTGCCACTTCCTGTACATTACCCGCCTACTGCTGAAGCAGCTCAAGGGTAGGAAACGGAAAAATAGAATTCTGAAGCAAAGAAGGAAAGGCTGTGACATAGCTGAATGGATAAACTATTCTACACCTTTTGCCTTTTGTGGTTTTTATAATATTACAAATTGATCCGGGTATACCAATTGCTAGAAAGCAGACTGAAAAGGAGGGAAGTACAGGAATCATTTGATATGCTCTAGTGATTACAAAAGGACTGGATTCCTCATTGCTGGCTACCTAGAATTGAAAGAGAGTGACTGACTCAAGGTCAGAATAACAGAATTGGAAGGGACCTTGGAGGTCTTGTAGTCCAACCCTCTGCTCAGCAGGAAACCTTATACTATTTGAGAAAAATGGTTGTCTCTGATCTCTTCTTAAAAACCTCCAGCGTTGGAGGTTACCTCCACAACTTCTGGAGGAAAGTTGTTCCGCTGATTAATTGTTCTAACTGTCAGGAAATTTCTCCTTATTTCAAGGTTGCCTCTCTCCTTGATTAATTTCCATCCATTGCTTCTTGTCCTGCCTTCAGGTCAACTAGCCTGCTTTGTGCCTAAGGTAGGACTACAATTCCCAGTCTCCTAGTTTAGTCCAATGCTAGGTGTGCACAGCACACCTACCATTGCTAAATGGTACTCAAGAGATTTCCAGTTTTAATAATTTCACCATTTGTATATTCAAATTGGCTCAAAGTTCTTCCGATTGATAAATCCTTAAAGGAAGGGGACATTGTTAAGTTTGGGTAATGAGAGGCTGAACCAGGGCATGGATGCAACAATACTTTATTAGAATAATAAAGGACTGAACGTGCTTGCCAAGCCTGGGACTGGCTCGCAGCGATCAGCAACTGGTTGGACCCCGCAGCCTGCTTTTATAGCTGGCTGCTGGGAAGAACCAACCAATGAGAGAGAGGGCAACCGCCCCCGCAGCGCAAACAGACCTGAGAGGGAACTTCTTCAAGTTCCAGGGACATAACACCCCTTCCCCCCAGATGCGAACACGCATAGTCTTTGAGGTACGCTGGAGGCTTGTGCTGGCGCCCAGAACGGCGCAACTCTGGTGAGTTGTCTGTCAGTTCAGAGTCTGCAATGGAGGGTTGGATCGGTAAGGAGTCACGAGCGCGTCCCTCGGTCAGGGCTAGCTCGGGACTCGAAGGGTTGGTCTCTGGGGACGTGTTCCCGTTGACTGGTTCGGACTGGTCGGCCATCTGGAGGTCGTGGTCCGTGTTCGGGTCCCTTGGCTCGGCTGCTGGTGTAAGCAGGTCACCGGAGTTGGTGCTGATGTGGGGTTGATGCTGTGGACTCGTTCCGGTCTGTAACCCTGAATCACTGCTAACGAGGGTGTCGTGGCGCTTCCGCAGCTGGTCCACGTGCCTTCTCCAGACTCGGCCGTCCTCCAGTCTGACTCGATACGACCTGGGTCCGGTGATGGCCACAATCTCGCCCGGGATCCACAGAGGGTCACCAGTGAAGTTCCTCGCAAACACGGGTTCCTGTAAGACAAAATGCCTAACCCCCGATGTGGAAGCGAGGGGAGAGTCAGGGCAGTAATGTGGGTGAAGCCTGTCCAATACAGTCCGCAGGCGTCTACCCATCAGGAGCTCAGCTGGGGACTTATTAGTGACTGTGCACGGGGTTGAGTGCTGGCTCATCAAGAAACGGGAGAGTTTGTGGTGCCAGTCTTCCTTACTGAACCTAGCTAGAGACTCTTTAGTGGTCCTAACGGCTCTTTCTGCCAGCCCGTTACTGGCAGGATAAAAGGGAGCCGTGAAGATGTGGCGGATGCCCAGGTTGGCAGCGAAACGGCTGAACTCTGCTGATGCGAACTGGGGGCCATTGTCAGAAACTATAGAGTCTGGTAGCCCGTGTGTTACAAACAGGCGAGTCAATACCTTGGTAATCGCTTGCGTGGTGGTTGTGGATAGATGTGCCACATCAATCCACTTAGAGTAAGAGTCCACGATCACCAGGAACATTTTGCCATGCATCGGGCCTGCTAGGTCGATGTGAATCCTGGACCACGGTGCGCTGGCGCTTTCCCACTTAGTGGGTGTGGCAATTGGAGGGGATGGACGGGATTCCTGGCAGGGATGGCAGGAGCTTACCCATCTGCTGATGTCTTCATCGAGGCCCGGCCACCATACGTAGCTGCGTGCTAATGCCTTCATTCTGACGATGCCAGGGTGTCCTTCGTGCAACGCCTCCAGAACTCGGGTACGCAGTGAGGTCGGGATGACCACTCGTGTGCCCCACAGCAAACAGCCCTGCAAACTGGATAATTCCTGTAGGCGGGTCTTGAAAGGCGTGAATTTGGTTTCAACATCACCGCCCGGCCACCCCCTCCTCACCCAGTCCAGTACCTGGGCGATTGTTTTGTCTGCCTTGGTTTTGGCAGCAATGTCAAGGGCAGTGATGGGAAGGTCCAATTGGGTGACCTCAAAGATAGCATGGACCGGTGCAGGATCCTCAGCTGGAGCAGGCAGGGGGCAGCGGCTGAGGGCGTCTGCGTGGGACAATGTTTTACCTGGACGGTGTGTGAGTCTATACAAGTATGCTGCTAGGAAAAGAGTCCACCTTGTCATTCTAGGAGACAGGACTTGAGGGGTCTGTTTGTCCCCAGCCAGTAGACCCAGGAGAGGCTTATGATCTGTGACCAGCTCGAAAAAGTGGCCAAAAAGAAATTCATGGAATTTCTTCACAGCTGCGACAGCTGCTAAAGCTTCCTTATCGATTTGGCTATAATTGCGCTCTGTTGCAGAAAGCGTCCTGGAAAAAAAAGCGATGGGGGCCTCGGAGCCATTGGGGAGCCTGTGGCTTAACACTGCCCCAATTCCAAAAGGGGATGTGTCTGCTGCTAACACTAATGGAAGGTTGGGGTCAAACTGAATAAGGACCGCCTCCGACGTGAGTAGTGATTTGACTGCGCGAAAGGCGGAGTCTTCCTTGTGTCCCCAATGCCAAGCCGCTTTTTTATCCAAAAGTCTGTGTAGGGGTTCCGCCACAGATGCTTTATGGGGCAGGAACGACGCGTAAAAATTCAATAGCCCCAGGAAGGCTTGCAGTTCCGCTTTGGAGGTTGGCGTGGGTGCCTCGTGAATTGCCTTAACCTTGGACTCCAGGGGTGAATGCCTGAGGCGTCAATTTTATAACCCAAAAAGTCCACCTGTCTAGTGGCAATGGCACATTTTTCTTTTTTTAACTTGAGGCCATGCTGTCTGAACCTCTCTAACACTGCTCGAACTCTCTGGAAGAGTTGGGGTCTGTCCCTGGCCGAGACTAAGATGTCATCGAAGTAGGGTACTACACCAGGGAGGCCCTGCAAAATCCGCTCCATGAGGGATTGAAAAATGCCTGGGGCAACACTTACGCCAAATTGGAGACGCTTGCATCGGAAAGCACCCCTGTGGGTGACAATGGTCTGGAGTTCCGCTGTTTGGTTGTCAACAGGGAACTGTTGATATGCTTGAGACATGTCCAATTTGGCAAAAATGCTGCCAGGTTCAAAAGTGTGTAATAAATGCTGAATGACGGGCACTGGGTAAGCGCTAACTTGTAAAAACTTATTAATTGTGGTTTTGTAGTCCGAGCAAATTCCCAGGCTACCGTCTTTTTTGAGGGGTGTGACAATGGGCGTCTCCCATTTGGCGAAATCTGTTGGCTCAATGACCCCTTGTTTTAATAATTTATCCAGTTCCGCATCTAATTTAGGCCGAATAGCGAATGGAACTCTACGAGGTTTTAGCCTGATTGGGACTGCTTGGGGGTCGACTGAGAATGAGATAGGGGTACCGTTATAACACCCCAGTTCATTGCTGAATACGTCTGAGTAGTCAGCGAATAAGGAGTCAGTGTCTGAGGTTGAGACAGCATGGACTCCTGTCAACCCTAGGCCGAGATGGGGAAACCAATCAAGCCCCAAGAGTGTGGGGAGGTTTCCGTTAACTACCACTAGAGGTAGGTGGCCTTTGAAAGTTTTAAAATTAACAGAAAACTTGCCTCTGCCGATTACAGGAATGTCCTTCCCCTGGTAATCCTTCAGGCTAAACTGGCACTTCTGGAGCCGGTTCCTGGATAGACTGGGCTGTAGTCTCTTGAGGGTGCTCCAAGAGATAATTGAGAGCGCTGACCCCGTGTCAACCTCCATGCGACAAGGTCTACCTTCTAACAAAACGGAGAGAGAGATTTTACTAATGGCATGGCAAGCGTGCTTAGCATGGTGGCGAGTGCGACAGTTCAATACTTGCCTTTGGGGTCCAGACTGTGAAAAGGAGGGGTGCCTTTGTGCCGAGCTGTGAGCAGCCTGGCAGACTCTAGCGATGTGCCCCTTTTTGTGGCAGATGTTGCAAGTGGCTCCCTTGAATTTGCAGGTGGTCCTCAGGTGTGATCCACCACAGGATAGGCACAGGGTGATGTGCTTGGGTGGACTGACGCTTTCCTGCTTGGCTCCTACCTGCGGGTGTCTGGCGTGGGCGAGGCGGTGGATGTCGGCTGCATCGCTGGGGTCCTCCTCTATGGCCACCTCTTCAGAGTGGACTGAAACTGCACCTTGCTTGGAAACAGGACCTTGGATTTCGGTGGCTGAGTGTGCTGCCAGTTCTGCTGCCAGGGCTTCCTCGACGGCTTGCGCGAGGTTGAGGTCCCTCTTAGCTATTAGGCGCCTTTGGAGGTGAAGGTCCTTGACTCCGCAGACTAGCTGGTCGAGGAGCATGTCCTTCAGGTAGGTCCCAAACCCATAATGGAGAGCTGCGGTTCTGAGGGCAGCCATGTACTGGTTGATGGTCTCTTTGTCTGATTGCTTCCTCATTCGGAAAGTGAACCGCCTGGCAATCTGTGAGGGCCTAGGAGAATAGTGGTTAGTGAGGATTTCTAACAGTTCTGTTCAGGGAACGTTTTTTAACTCACGTGGAGCCACGAGTGCCGTGGCAGTATTGAAGACGATGGCTCCACAGTAGATCAGGAAATATGTTTTTTTCCTGTGCTCCCTTGCATCAGCCAACCCAATTGCATCGATGTAATGGTTAAAGCGATTCTTGTATGACTCCCACTTCTCCTCATCCGGCTTGAATGCTGGGAAAACTGGGTTGGAGTTCATGATGACAAAAAAAATCAGGCTGGATAATCTGTTGAAAAAAAATCTCTCTGGGGCAGCAGCAGGACGGTTTTTGTGCCTGTGGCAGGCAAGTGACTTCAGCTCTGGAGAGGCTTTTCACAGCTCTCTCTCTCTGGGTAACACGAGGTTAGGCTGCAACGGTCGTTGGCAGCGTTTCGAAATTCGCGCCTGCGTGGGCGTCAGTGACTTGTAATACAGCACCGCGCTGTATTTTTTAGGGCGGAAATTCAAATGACAGCCGTTTGAATTTCGCGCCTAAAGAAACGAGCGGCTGCGGCTCACAGCGCTTCACTTTCCCTGTAGCTTGGCTAACAAGCGGCTACAGACGCTTCTCACTTTCGTTGCTTGCTGACCGCTTTCTCTGGCTGCGGATCAGCGTTCGCTCTCGTTGCTTGCTGACCGCTCTCTCTGGCTGCGGATCAGCGTTTGCTCTTATCGCCTGCCGATCGTTCTCTCTGGCTACGGATCGGCGGCTAGTGATTCAGCGGTTGCATTGTGCCTCTGGTAGCCATCCCACCCTCGTCGCCAGTGTTAAGTTTGGGTAATGAGAGGCTGAACCAGGGCATGGATGCAACAATACTTTATTAGAATAATAAAGGACTGAACGTGCTTGCCAAGCCTGGGACTGGCTCGCAGCGATCAGCAACTGGTTGGACCCCGCAGCCTGCTTTTATAGCTGGCTGCTGGGAAGAACCAACCAATGAGAGAGAGGGCAACCGCCCCCGCAGCGCGAACGGACCTGAGAGGGAACTTCTTCAAGTTCCAGGGACATAACAGACATCATATGCAGTTTTCTGCCATTCTAATCCAACAGAATTCCACTTCAGAGCGTGCATCTTTTTCATTGGTGTAGCCAGTTCTTTCTCCCTATTTTTTGAAGGGTTTCTGTTGCCCATTAGTCATGGTTATTTTTCCATTGCAGGAATCCTGTGCCAGCTTCCACTCAGACTTTTCCCACAGTGAGTGATTTCATGTACTTTCAGCACTGTTTCTGGAAAGGATAAAATTAATGTGGAATTTTTTATTCAATGAAATTTCACAGCCAGGGACTCTTTGGTGCCAGCTTGTGTTAATTGCTTCATTGTATAACTGTCCAAATTAGATAACTAAGGGACTTATTTTTCTACCTCCCATATGAGCACATTCTGCATAACCATTTTTCATAAGTTCTGGAATCAGCAAACTGTCCATTAATTGCTTGAACTACTACTACTACTACACACACACACATCTTTTAAAATTGTGTAGTTACTTGTTTTTTTAAAACTCCATTTCATCAATAACTCTGATACACACAGAGAGAGATAGAGAGGGACGGAGGGAGAGGGAGGGAGGGAGAGAGAGAGAGAGAGAGAGAGATTATGCAAAAGGTTTAGGCCACCATTAGATTTGTTGTTGTAGCAATGGTTCAATGACTACATACTGTATAATTATGGCTCTGGTATTAGAACACAGCCTAAAAATACAGGACATTTGCATGCAGTATTCAAAAACAGGAAAATACAGAAAAAATAGCTTCTGTAGGCTAAGGCAGAGGTCTCCAAACTTGGCAACTTTAAGACTTGTGGACTTTAACTCCCAGAATTCTCCAGCCAGCTGGCTGGAGAATTCTGGGAGTTGAAGTCCACAAGTCTTAAAGTTATCAAGTTTGGGACCCCTGGGCTAAGGTGTCAAGTATTTAGAGTGACCTCCCCTTATAGTAGAGCAACAGTAGACACCTGGCTCCAGTAAACCTAAATGGAAAGGAACTCGAAGTACTGTCATTGCTAACCCCTGTAAGTGTCTTTTTATGTCGTGCCAAAATGTCTGCTGTGCAAAATGGTCTATTACATCAGTTTTGTGCAAGGCATGCTTGAGCATTGCATGCAATACATATACACTTGTTGTATGCGTGTAAGTCAGTGGAAGCCCACTAAGAAGATCAGCTTTCAATCACACCATTCCAGTCAAAATGCCAAAGATCACAGAATGTGAGAGACATAAAATCATACAGTGTGTGGCCACTCTCAAAGAGCAAATCAACAAGCAAAACTGAATATTCAGGATATGATATTCAACACCAAAAAAACAATTAGGGATAGTCGTTCAAACTTTGCTAAAACAAAATGAAGATGGCCTAAGACTTTTGCACAGTACTGTACATATGCATATACCTATACATTCTCAATATAGGGATTATGCCCAACATTTCTATTGGTAAATGAAACATTTGTTTTGTTCAGGATAGGGCGCTGACACTTGCCAGATTTCACGCACCACCTTTCCAGCTGGCATACAGTCTCTGAAAGATGGAGAGGTGAGAGCTGTACATTGTGAGGAGCTTCTGAGTCTCCCCATTGCCAGCTCCATGTCCTGTTTTAACCAGCTCACCATACTGGCAAGGGCATATGTGTTGATGGCATGGATTTTGTTCTTCCCATTGATCTGGCTCTTTAAGACCTATCTTATTTTTAGTGGTACTTGAATATTGCTGTCTTCCTTGGCTCCTCCTCCTCCTCCTCCTCCTCCTCATGGTCCCCACCTGACTGTGGGATACTGAGGTAATTGTACCTTGTCTGTATTTCTACTATGTGGAAACCTTTCCCCTCCAGTCATACAAGATGACATTAATGTGTCCTGATGCACAAATTCATTACATAAGTCTTTAACTGGTCACTTAAAGCCAGTTCACTCCCTAGTCCACATCTCCAGAACAAAACTGAAATGCCACTGTTATCTTGCTGTATTGTGTGCTTGGCAATTAATTGATTGTGTGCCATCATCTCTTGTTGCTCAGTGTAGATCTAATCTATCGTTCTTCTCTTTTGATCTGGATTGTATAATGTAGATTCTTCCTTTGTTGGAACGCCGTGATTGTCAATTACTAAATAAAGTCCTTACATAATAGGCATATAGGGACATAGATTTTGAATTCAGTGCAGGCTTTATAACTTCAGTGCTTTATCTCAACATTAGGAGCACTGCCTTTCACCCTGACTCCTCACAATATTCCCTGTTCTCAAATGCCTCGATGCTTTGACATCCACTTAACGTAACCTGTTCAAATGAATTAACCGCATTCTCCTCGGTGTGGTTTAACTGACCGACTGTCAATATGGCTGAGATGAAAGAGCGATGTGTCTTTTGTGATATTATTCTTTGTTCTTAGATTGATCCTGGATCAACTGTGCTTGCTGAACTAGCTGAAACTGAACATGTGGGCTTTTCTAGATGAATGGCACACTGTACTTCTATCACACACACTTCTGCGCATGAATAATTTCAACTTCCCCTGCACCAGAAAGCTGCAGAATGTTGCCTAATTCATCTCCAGAGTGGCTTAGAACTTAGATAGCAGCCTGACATTATCGTAGTTTCATTTGGCTCGTGTGTGTGTGTGTGTGTGTGTGTGTGTGTGTGTGTGTTTGAATCAATTATCTGCAGTTTTCTTGGTACAGATTTTTGAACATGATATGCCACTGCTGTCTTTGTAGAGCTGAGAAAGAGTGACTGGCTCAAGGTCATCCAGCTAGCTGGCTTCATGTCTAGGGCAGGACTAGAACTCAAAGTATCTTGGTTTCTAGACTGATGCCTTAACTTCTGCACCAAACAGGCTCTCTCAGTTAGGCTTTCTAATTTTTTTTTTTAAAATGTTAAAACAAGGAGAAGGAATAACAGAATTGGAAGGGACCTTGGAGGTCTTCTAGTCCAGCCCCCTGCAATAAATACAGTCTAAACTGAAACCTCAACCTGTTAAGGAAAAAAATAATAACTCCAGCTAAATTTTTGGATGAATCTGCTGGTCTACAACCTTCTGAAAATTTTTGAAACACCTGTTTCTGTTCTTGAGTGTACCCACAGATAAAGATAAATCACCACATTCATTCTAAAATCATATTTAGTTGGTAGATACAATGATTCAATTTCATATACAATGATTCCAAACTTCCACTTGGGATTACATGCTTACATGGATTTGAGCCACTTTTCTGAAAGCAAGATTAATTGGGTGGCAATGCTGAATTACAGTGTGCATCACATCTGAAATAAACATCCTTGAAAGAATGAAAAACGTAGTAGCGGGCATGAAGCAACTCTAGTATATATCGTCCCACTCTTAAAATATTAATAATTAAACATCCACACTAGCTGATGCACTGGGGGTTGGTGGGAAAACATATACATAAAAGCTGCTGAAGAAAGCATAGCTGAGCTTGGATGAGTTTCATGAGGTCATCGTGTTTCTGCTGATGAGGTGGCTTCCTTCCCATAGCAGGTATTTGCTATTTTTGTGGCCCACAAACTGGAAAGCAGTTTGAATTAAAAGGAGTTGTTATTATGCATACATGCCTGGGCAGGGAGTTAAACTAGAAGATCTCCAAGGTCCCTTCCAACTCTGTTCTATTCTATTCTGTTCTGTTCTGTTCTGTTCTGTTCTGTTCTATTCTATTGTTGTAAAGCTCTGGGCTTATTTGAATCTTCTAGTTTGCAGAGCTTTATCTGAGTGGGTTATACATTTGCAGAGTTCTGCCGTTGCACTCTTTGCATATATTTTATAAGGATCCATTTATGGAAAAAAAATAGCTCATTGTCCATGTTTAGTGTCATTTTGACTCCTTCCATGCTACAGGGGGAAGAAATCCTGACTTATATCCAAAGAAATTGGGATAGTGAGTTTACAAATATTTTATCTTTCCTTTTCCCACAGCCCTAGCTTTACTTTTTTCTTTTCTTTTTTTCTTTTTGGACATTTTGTGGAAGGAATCTAAAAAGCATAAATATGCTTTCAGGGGGATTTCTGCATTTGTAAAACCTCCAGCTCTGTAGGCACATCAGCTTTAACTGTCCTTTAATGTGCATTAGCGCGCAGTAATGTGCTTGAAAAGGAATTCTGAATGTCATTAGCACATGCTATGGGTTTAATAAAAGAGTGTTTTAATTCTGCACTTATTTTTAAAGGCGTCGTTCATGCACACCAGAGCACAGCATGGCTTTCTTTGCTTTTAAAGGGAGACAACGTGCAAAGCAATCCCAATCAAAATTGACTGACAGATACAAATTGAGTTTAAGATTCAAAAAAGCCAATCCGCTGACAAGATTGGCAATGAGGAACTTTGCAGTGAAGAGACATATTCAGCCCAAAGGCTACAGTTGCAGTGCACAAAGCCTGTTCAGGTTTAAATCTTCTAGTTGAGTCCCTGCTGGCAAGAAGATTTGAAATGATTTTACGGTCACCAGTTGGGAACATCTGCCTACATCTGCATAAAACTGGCATAAGCAAAAAACAACAACTCACCAGCAAGTTCTGCTTCTCTCTACTAATATAGCAAAAGTAAACTTTCCTTTCAGTCAAGCTTAACTCTTTATGATTTCACAAGAATCTCCCTTTGGTTTTCTTAGCTAGAAAATAGAAATGATTTGTTTTGGAGAAGACAGAAGTATTACAGAATTGCAGGGATCTTGGAGGTCTTCTAGTCCATCCCCTGCTTAAATAGGAGATCCTGCATCATTCTGATGAAATGTCTGTCTATCGTTAAAAGCCTCCAGTGATGGAACACCCAGAATTTCTGAAGGCAAGCCATTCCACTGATTAATTATTCTCACCGTAGTTTTGTGAATAACGTTTTTCTAATCTTCCTGTGTAGGCTAAGACCAGGAATTTCCTAATGATTTTACATTCAAATACTAACCTGTTCAGGCATTTTGAGACCTATCGAGATCTTGGTGGTTGGGGAATTCTGAGAGTTGAAGACCACACTTAAACTTGCCAAGGGGAGGAAACACTAATCTAGATGGTATGCTCTAGCTCAGGGGTGTCAAACTCGATTTCATTGAGGGCCACATCAGAGATGTGTTTGACCTCAGGGGGACAGGGTGGACGTGGCCAGATCAACACCACTCATGTTGGAGGTGCCTGTGGTGGACCGAACACTCTGCCAGAGATAACGGGGTCCTGAACTCCATTTTCAGATGTGACAGCCTCCTGCAACCCTCTGCCAGCAAAAATGGAGCTCGGGAAGCCCTCAGAGGCACCATGGGCTGGTACTTCACTGTTTCCAGGGTGGCACCACAGGTCAGATCTAAGCACCCTCACAGGCCAAATCTGTTCTGACCTACGCCCTTTTCCAACAAATCAAACACAATCCAAAAGGAACAAAAACCTTGTAATGCTTTTGCAAAATAATTAGCTGTGATAAGCACAAGCCTTGCCAAACTGTGTGAGACTTGCCAAAAGATAACAGACAAGAAATAATTTACAATACAAGAAAGTTCAAATGCAAACTCAAGATACTGGAATGTCCAAGAGGCTGGAGTTTCAAAACGTCTTTGCCTTCTGCAAAGTATGTTCCTTTCACAGCTGGCTTTTATCTTCTTGAAGGAGGGGCCATTACCTTGCAGCCTTACTCAGGGGTGGGATTCAATTTTTTAAACAACCGGTTCTGTGGGCGTGGCTTTGTTGGTGGGCGTGGCTTGTTGGTCATGTGACTGAGTGGGCATGGCCAACTCACATCACTCACATCAAGGGGCACTTCTCGCCTGGCCTCTCATGACACTGGTGATGCTGCAACGGTCGTAAGTGTGAAAAATGGTCATAAATCACCTTTTTCAGTGCCATTGTAACTTTGAATGGTCACCAGTTTTAGACCAAAACTCAAAAAGGGTATTTAAACTCACATTTGAATGTCAATCTTTCTAGCTAGCCATTTCTTGCTGAATGTCACTCATCTTGGTTCCTTGTCATTGAAAGCTTCTTTCTGGCAGCTCTGCTTCATTATTCAATTATTTCTTCAAAGTGCTAACTCCAACAGGGGAGTATTTCCTCCCAACAGCAATGTAAAAAGCTTAAAACAACCCTTCCCCTTTAAGAAAGTAAAGCAAAGAAAAAAAGAAAAAGAAAAAAAACCTCCTTTGGAAACAGTAAATCTAGGCATACTGCCAAGAATGCAAGAAGGATGGAAAAAAACAAAAGGAGATTTCTTCCAACACCCGGTTCTCCGAACTGCTTAGAAAGTTAACAACCAGTTCTAGCAAATAGGCGAGAACCTGTAGAATTCCACCCCTGACCTTACTCCCGAGTCACCCGTGCTGTTGTAACTGCTCTTTCCTACAAGCAATCCTGCGTGCATGCACACTTGGCACAGGCTCCTCAGGAACCTCCTCATCACTGCTGCCAGCCCCCACAATCTCTGAATCCAGCAGTCCGCTCCCTAATGGTCCTGGCCCTCACCTGAGTCCTTACTCTCCTCAGCTGTCTGCACCTGCTGCCGGCTAACCACAACAGAATCTGGCCCTCGGGTCTTGAGTTTCATGCCCCTGAAATAAATGGACAAATCCCATTAGAGGGTAAACCTACTTAGGGTTAGGTCCCAGAGAAAAAGGCCCAATGAATTTCCAGCCAGTAGTTATGGTTAGGAGGGTGCTGACTTTTTCAGTCAGGCTTCCTACCTTTCTGGGTAAAATACATGGAAAAATCCCACTGGAGGGTAATCTCATTTGGGTTACGGTAACGTCCCCATGAAGTCGTAGAATAAAATAGATGTCACTAATGAATTCACAGCCCATACTTATGCATAGGAGGGCGCTCACCTTTTCAGTCAGGTACTGCCAATTCATTGGTGACATTTATTTTGCTCTGTGACTTCATTGGGACCTAACCCTAACCATAGCTGGATTTATCTCCAATGGGATTTTTCCATATATTTTACCTGGAAAGGTAGAAAATCCTGACTGAAAAAGTCAGCATCCTCCTAAGCATAACTCTGGACTACCAACTCATTGGCAACATCCATTTTGCTCTGTGACTTCATGGGGACCTAACCCTAACCCTAAGTGGGTTTACCCTCCAATGGGATTTTCCCGTGTATTTTACCTGGAAAGGGGAAAAAGTCAGTGCCCTCCTAAGCATAATTCTGGACTATCAATTCATTGGCAACATCTATTTTACTCAACTATTTCAGGCTTTTCTACCTTTCTATTGTAGGTGGGTTTACCTAAGTGGGTTTACCTTCCAATGGGATTTTTCCATGTATTTTGCCCGGACATATACCGTATAATAGCCTAATTGAAAACTCTGGGCTGCCAATTCATTGGCGACATCCATTTTGCTCTAAAAGTCATATTATATTGTGCAGTTTGTGTAACTATCCCTTGGAAAATAAACTTGCAAAAAAATGTCCAATGTATACTGAGATTATGAGATTTGCTCTTGTTGAGATGCTGACTTCCTAGATAATTCCATATTGAATTCTTCAACAAGAGAGATTTATGAAGTGAATTAGCAGTACATTTTCCTCAATTTTTGGGGAAGCCTTGCCTTGTTTTATTTTTTGCAGTGGAAAGTGCATTGTAATTTTTAAATTTTAATATTAAGAAATTGAGGGATCAAATTTCTTCAAATGTGGCATATGAAAAGAGAAATCAAATAATCAGTACAGTAATAAAATGTTATAATTTATTGCCTTTTGTTCAATTACCTTCATATATCAAATACTGAAAACTTTGTTTCAAATTACCTTGTTTACTATGTTTACTGTACTAGGAAAATGAAATATACACATTTGCAATTGTATTGATACTAGGAAGAACAATAGGATGGCTTGTCCCTACATTTATTTAAAGAAGCAGATAACTCCTTTTGTCCGATAGACTTTGTTCCTATTTGTAGAAACCAGCTTAAATAGAGCATGGTTTTCATTAAGAAAGACTTTAAAGTATCTCCAAACTTATTCAACTTCACTGGAACAGGCAAAACAAAACCATTTGGTGTAGCTAAATGTTCAAAGCAAAAATTCAAAATTTTATGTTATTTATTTTTAATCCCACCTTTATTATTTGTATACATCTCAAGATGGTGAGCTAACATTCTTATTTTCCACACAACAACTCTATGAGCTGGTTTGGACTGAGAGAGAAAAACTAGCTCAGCTGGCTGTCATGCCTAAGGCAGGACTAGAACTCATCATCTCCTGCTTTCTTAACTTGCTTCCTTAACCACTAGACCAGGGGTGTCCAACCTTGGCAACTTTAAGACTTGTGGACTTCAACTCCCAGAACTTTAAGACTTGTGGACTTCAACTCCCAGAACTTTAAGACTTGTGGACTTCAACTCCCAGAATTCCTCAGCCAGCTTTGCTGGCTGAGGAATTCTGGGAGTTGAAGTCCACAAGTCTTAAAGTTGCCAAGGTTGGACACCCCTGCACTAGACCAAAGTGAGTCTAAAATCAAACAATGAAATTTAACCCTCCAGAATCAAGCTAATTGCAAAAATGTTTTTAAAAGGGTACAGTAGCAATAGTCACAGTATCTGTTGGGTGGATGTCAAGATAAATTTAAAAAATCTAGTCATAGAACATTCTTTTGATTATGAGGTAGTTTGCCAGCAGGAATGGCATATAAAGCTCAGAAATTAACAGTGGCTGAAAGGAAACAAAGAAATTACACAGAAAGGGGGCGGGGAAACAAAACTATTATTAAATTACTATCTCAGTAGCCCTAACACTCATTTTAGTTCTGCCAGACACCTGATGACTTTTCTTTTAAACTATTTTCTTTTTGAACAAGAATATGATGAATCTACAGTACATTAAAAATAATTTATAATGATGATTTCCAATTTACCAGATCTATGAAAGTGGTGGTTCGCATGATGCTTTAGGCTTACAGCACATGAATTTTCATTAGTTTAGTTTACTTTATTGTCATTGCACCTCGTACAATGAAATAAAACACCAGCTTCAGTGCACATCATGACCATGAAAATAAACACAAACACACATCCTTCACCCTTCACACATTGAACTGAAAACCCCCAACACCACACCAACACTACACTATACTGCAGAATTCAAAAGAGCTACTACCCTGGGATAGAAGCGGTTTTTCAGCCTAGTTGTCTTTGTTTTTATTATTCTGTACCATCTGCCAGATGGTAATAGTTGTTTTTTTTTAAAAAAAGGGTTCCCTGGATGAGATGGATCTTTGAAAATGTTTTGAACTTTCTTAAGGCAGTGGGAGTTATAAAGCTCTTCCAAAGAGGGGAGAGGGCAACCAATGATCTTCAAAAGGTATATTTAATGATTTATAAAACATGTGAAGAGAAATAAGGGAAAAATTAATCATGGAGATTATATGTGTTTTTAAGGAAGTATGATATTTAATTGAAAAGAAGTGTTAAAGATGTTAAGATTTTAATGATTATTAATGATAGAACTGAACTAGAATGGAATGAGGGTTTATAATTATATATATTTACAATCTTTCTTCTTATTTTTAAAAGAATATAGTGTGTATTATAAGAATGTACCAAGCAGAATTCAATTGGAAGTTATGTATTATATATTATATTGAAGGTCATAACCTTAAGGTATATATTGAAGTTTAAATAAGAGTTGAATGGATGTAATTAAAAGATATAAAGGTGTCATACTCCAATTAGTAACTACAGGAGAAAATTTGTTTAATGAGAAAAGATAATATGAAATTGAAACAGAACAAAGTATAAATATAATGATTTGAATTGAGATGAGATTCAAAATAAAATTGAGAAAATTAAAAGAGGGGAAAAACTATATAGAAAATGTAAAATAGTATAAGATATGGAATAGAATACAAAAAGGAGCATGAAACTGAGTTTTGTGTCTGTAATTCAACCCGGGACCATGCTAAAAGAGATGTTTTACTTGTATTTTGTGTGTGAAAACCCAAATAAAACTTTATTAAAAAAAGAATAAGGGCTGAAGAAGTATGATAACCTAATCTGACCCTTTGTGAGTGGCCAGTCAGGAAATCCATAATCCAAAGGCAGATTAAATTAGAAAGCCCAAGGTCCAGAAGTTTAGACACTAGTCTATGTGGAAGAATTGTGTTAAACGCAGAACTAAAATTCACAAAAAGCATCCTCCCACAGCCCTCCTGCTGTTCTAGATGAGTCAGAGCAGTGTGAAGAGTGATGGCTATGGCGTCCTCTGTAGATCTATTTTTTCTGCGTGCAAATGGGTGTTTATCAAATGTATGCGGACGACCAGAAATGATGTGCTGGCAGACCAATTTCTCAAAGCACTTCATGATGATAGGAGTGAGTGCCTCTGGTCTGTTATCGTTGAGGTTATTGATAGGGAACTTCTTTGGCAGCAGAACAATGGTGGAAACCTTCAAACAAGATGGAATAGTGGCCTGGGATAAAGACCAATGGAAGATCCTGGTAAAGATTCCAGTCAACTGATCAGCACAGTCTTTAAGCACTCAGCCAGAGATACTGTCAACCTTTCTAGGGTCCACAGTCCTCAGAATGCTCTTCACGTCCTGTTCCTCCACAATGAGGTTCCTCCACAATGAGGTGGGCTACAATTGCTGGTAGTTGTGTTTTATCTGTCTCTGATGTCTCCACTTCAAAGCGAGCAAAGAAATGACTCAGTTCCTCTGCCAGTGAAGCATCCCCCTCAGCAGGGATGACATTGGTTGGTTGATGGTTTGTAATTTGTTGAATCCCTCACCATACCTGCCTCATGTTATTGCTAAAAAATTATCCTCAATCTTCCTCTTATAATCAGTCTTGGCTGAATACCTTTCTTCAGATTTGCTCTGGCAACACTGTATCTTGCCCCATCACCGGACCTAAAGGCCTTGGTCCTGTCATACAAGAGGCGCTGGACTTCCTTGGTCATCCAGGGTTTCTTATTGGGATAGATCCTAATATGTTTATCCACAGTGATAGTATCTGTGCAGTGTTTGATATAGCACAGAACAGTTGCAGCGTGCACCTCTAGGTCAGAGTGGTAAAAGATGTCCCAATTTGTGTTCTCAAAACAATTCTGAAGTTGTTGGGAAGCATCTTCTGGCCAAGATTTCACTGTCTTTAATATAGGCAGAACCTGTCTCCTAAGAGCTGGTGCTATATATGTCCCAAATGTGGTAATTGTATAACCTTATAGCCATGTTTGATGTTGGTATGTACTTTGTCCAATATGTTTGCTCCTCTAGTAGCACACTTAACATGCTGATAGAATTTAGGGAGAACTTCTTTTAAATCAGTTTGATTAAAATCCCCCGCTATGATATGCACAGCATCAAGATACTTATTCTGCTTATTACTAACAATGTTATACAAGAATCCCAAAGCTATGGTAGTATTGGCATCAGGAGAGATATAGACTGCAGTAATCAAAACCACGCTGAATTCCCGTGGAAGATATATGGGTCTACATTTAAGAGTCATATACTCCAGATTCATGGAGCAGTGGCTGTCTACAGTCTTTGTATTGATACACCAGCTTTTGTTCACATAAAGGTTTAAACCTCCCCCTTTGATCTTGCCAGAATCTCTACTCCTGTCCTGCTGGTGAGCTATGTAGCCTTCCAACTCAACAGCTGCATCTGGAATGAGTGAATGAAGCCAAGTTTCTGTGATTAGCAAAACACAGCAGTTCTTGATGAATTTAGTCTTTGCAATCTGTAGCCTTAATTCATCCATTTTGTTAGTCAGAGATATTGCATTGGTAAGAAATATACTTGGAATTGAAGGCTTGTGTGGAAACTTACTCAGCCTAAAGAAAACCCCAGCACGGCATTCTCTCTTCCTCTTCCTGTTCTTCTTTCTCCGCCTCTTCCTCCTTCCTACAGGGATAGTGATCCATGGCTCCCCCAGGGGCCTAGCTGCCTCCTTCAGTATGTTATGAGAATGTATAAAATAATCTGTAATAGCCTTTTCACATTTCAGTCCAATTTGTAACAAGGCTTGCTGACTATAGATGCTCCTTGCCCCACAGGATTCAATCAAGGAAAGGATCCAAAACACACACAGAATCATGCACACCATACATTGAAAGAAGGAGCGGTTAGCCGCAGCATCCATGTGCGCAGCCATCTTGAAAAATTAATATGCATGAAAAACAGAATGCATCCATTACCCAACTATAGGAATGGGAACTATTTTGTTTGATTTGTGTTTTTAATTGAACTGAACAAATCTGCATTTTCCAAAGTAATCTACTGGCTGGAACACAAATCTTGTCTGGATTCTGCATGTTTCGGAATATTGCAATAGAGTTAACAATTCAAAATTTTATATAAAGCTCTATCTGGCAGGAAAATTATGATACAAGTTACTTACATTAGGGAAGTGTGTATGGGTTTGTGAAGCAGATATCATGGTTTTTTTTAAAAAAAACCCATTTTGTTTCAATGGTTATTCTTTTGCCAGAATCCAGATGTAAACACTAGAAACAAAAAAAAACTTGCTGAAATTTGTGGTTACATGACTGCAGGATGCTGCAAACAGCCATAAATGCAAGCCAATTCCCAAGCAATGAAAATCTGATCACATGACTGCAGGTTCTGTGTGTGTGCAGCTATCAGAACTCTTGAAAATGGGTCAAAAGCTGTTCTAGGGAGTTCCATTGCAACTTCAGACATTGCTAAGCAACTGGTCATTAAGCGAGCACTACTTTTATTTATTTAAAACTGCATTGGTGTACGTGTACATATCAGACTGTCGTCAAATCAGGAAAAAAATCAGAATATAAATACGGATACAGAATGATCTTTAAATGAAAGGAAGAATAAATCTAGAAAACTGACAGTGTTTCTACCAAACAGTAGCAGAATTTAGAGAGATCCTTCTTACAAAATTCAAAGCCATTGTGATAGATATTTACTGATTTATGAAGGAACTGAGACAATAAAAGAAGATAGGTTGGATCATACGCTGTACAGCATAGACATGATGAATTCTTTATTTTGGAAAGAGAGACTGTGTTAAATTACACCATGTTTCCTCCTATTTTTCTTCCATTCTGCTTCCATTCTGGCACAACTCTTTTGTCCTTTTCAGAAATATCTGGAAGGAAAGGAAATGAGATACAGTAGCAGCAAAGGTAGCAACCGAGTCAAGCTATGGCAATGCAACACCAATTTGTTTGTTCAGGATAGGTAGCCTTTTGCCAGGATGTGGCCATTTTTAAATTAAGAATCAGTTTGGTTTAGTGGTTAAAGCATCAGGCGGGAAATGGAAAAGCATGAGTTCACCTTAGCCGTGAAAGCCAGCTGGGTGACTCTGGGCTAGTCACTCTCTCTCAGCCCAACCCACCTCACAGGGTTGTTGTCCTGGAGAAAATAGGAGAAAGAAGGTGTGCTGGATATGTTTGCTGTCTTAGCTTAATTCTAAAAATAATAATGATGAGATAAATAATTCATGCTATAGCTGTTTGAAAGCATTTCCATATTTTGTTTGTTATTTTCATCAGGTGCTTCTCCTAAGCCGATAACTTTTCATTATCAGTTTCTAAAGATGTTTGAGGTAATATTCAGTCTTAATGCTCCCTTGAGAGCCTCAAAGTAGCAAAGAGGAAATGGGGAAATGAAGAAAAATGTGTTACTGGTATTAAAGCAAACACACAAATGAGATAAAATGGCTGCATTTGGGATATCGCTAATAAACAGAGGGAAGCATTTGGAACAATAATTTGGAACAATACTTTCAATATAAACTATTACTAGGAGCAAATTTTCATTTAATCTACTTGAATCCCAAAGCTGCCATATTTAGCTGAAAGGAAAATAACCGAAATTTAAGTTTTCCAACTAAAAGGGACTAATGACTTAGCAGTTAAAGATGCTGAGCTTGTCAGCTGGAAACCTGACAGCCTGGATTTAAGACCCAAGGGCCACGCAATGGGATGAGTTCACATTACCTGCTCCAACTCCTGCCCAGGTTCCGGCCCACCTAGCTGTTCGAAATCAGGCAAATGAGAATGGATAAATAAGTACCATTCACTGGGAAGGAAATAGCACTCTGTGTGCCTTGGCATATAGTCTTGCTGTTGACATAACCATGGAAGTGTGGACAACACTGGCTCCCTTGGCAAAGAAATGGAGATGAGCACTGTCCTCCCAGAGTCGGACACAACTGCACAGGGGAATCCATTACCTTTATCTTTTTTTTAACCAACTAAAATAAATATTAGATAAAAGTTTGTAAAAGTGAGCTGTGTCTCATAGTAGTGCCATGTATGTCCAGGGGGTGGGGAAGTGGTGGGGGAGGGCAATGAAATTTGGAGGGGAGGAATGACAGTAGTTAGTTTCTAAAAAAGTGACCAGATTTCATGTAAGTGTATTTTTCAGGCTCAGCTCAGCTAGATCAGAAGTGGTATTCAGCAGGTTCTAACCAGTTCTGGAGAACGAGTAGTGGAAATTTTGAGTAGTCCAGAGAAGCAGCAAATACCACCTCTGACTAGCCCTGCCCCCATTTATTCTCTGTCTCCTGAGTCCCAGCTGATCGGCTGGGTCTTCTTTTGTTGCCCTGCACAGGAGAACGGAGCTGAAAAGCAGGTTAGTGGGGTGGGGAGGGAATAGGATTTTGCAGTAACCTTCCCTAGGAGTGGGGAGGGAAAGGGGATTTTACAGTATTCTTTCCCTGCCATGCCCACCAACCCATGCCCATAGAACCAGTAGTGAATTTTTTGAATCCCACTACTGAGCTAGATGAGTCAAAAAGGTGTTGTACACAGAGCTGGGGTGGTGGTGGAGTTAAGCTCATCATCAGCTTAGAATCCTTGTGTCCTACAAGTGCTCTAAGTCCACCTACTCCTGAATTTCATTGACCCTTATTTGGTGCCAATTCAGCAATGAACCTTAGTTGGCCAGATTCTTAAGTATAGCCTTAAGTAAATCCATGCTGCAACTTACGAATGTTCCTGATTCTTTGTGCCTGATAGGCAGAGGTGGTATTCAGCAGGTTCTGACCAGTTCTGGAGAACCGGTAGCAGAAATTTTGAATAGTTCAGAGAACCAGCAAATACCATTTCTGACTGGACATTTTACAGTATTCTTTCCCCTGACACGCCCACTAAGCCATGCCCACAGAACCGGTAGTAAAAAAAAATTAAATCCCACCACTGCTGATAGGTGCCATATTAATTAGCTTCGAAGGCACCCCCAAGAAATTCCCCTTAAACCTCTATTTTTATGCAGCATCTCCAACCCTCTTATATGACCCGAGGGAAAATAATATATATTATTATAAATATACAACTCCATGTGGTCTGAATTCGTACCCAAAATTTTCTTATAACATAACCTTACTCCACAACTTTAAGACCGGCTCATTTTTTTTTTCTGGCACAAGTTTTATTTTCCCCTTTACAAGTGGTACATTTCTAAAACGCTCCCAACTTCTTCATAAACAAGAGACTGTCTATGTATGCGTGTGTAGATTTATAATTTGTAGCCATTGCTTCCAACAAGAATAAAATGATTTCCAGTCTCTATAAATCTTTAAGAAAAAAAAAAGTACCTATTAAATAAATGCCTAAATGTTTATGGCATTGTTGTGACAGTCCGTCTGTTGACTAATGGGATTTCGGGTGCTCCTTTCCAAAAACCCCATGTTTGATTTTTCTTTGTATGATAGTCAGCAAATCAAAAAGATTGCCTTGAAATCAATGTTTTTAAAAGAAACATGTCGCCACTTCTAAAAGAAAGATACTATGCAACATCCAAGTGAAGAGAAGAGCCCCTCTTTCAAAGAGCAGAAAGATAGTCTGTCTTGTCTATTATACCAATATCGGAAAAACAAAAGCCCGAAGGAGAAATTTCTGGCAATTACAAAAAGTTACAACTGTCAGCTTTTCAAAGTAATATCTGCCATATTTGCATTTTTACTCTACACTCCATGGATGCCACCAGCACTAACAATGATATTGCAGAATTATTATGACATATGCAATACATTAATAGATTGGAGAAGATTTTATCAGATGCAACAATAATCTACAATATTATTCTAAGATATGCAGGTAGCAATAGAGGTATCCTTTCCTCCCACCTCAAATTTAGGGACACTAAAATGTAAGAAGTAACCAATGTATCATTTCAAAACTATAACTCAGTGATTCATCCACAATACATCCCCTGGGACCATGTTTTTTTTCTAGGAATACTATGTTATTTAATCTCAATAGGAGACCAAACACAGAGCACTGAAAGAAATCTATTTTGCAGATAAATTTCAGTTCAGCAAAAATTGTTATCCAAAGTTTGCTTTGATGTCTTTTTTTAAAAGATACATGAGTTTTAAGGTCAGTGATCATGTATCCTTGAAGATCCAAGTGTTCTATGGATTTCTGAATCCTGACATTTTTGAAATCAAATGTGCTTGTGTTTGTGTATGTGCCGAGTTGAAAACCAAGAACTCGTATTACCAGAACATAACATACACCACATTGAAAGCTGAGCTGATGAACAAACCCTTGAGGCTGTAGTTGGTATTATTAGGATATGTGATACATTATGAGCACAGAACTGGCACTAGGTTTATTACAAGGATTAGTTCCTTCCCAAGAGTCTGGGTTTCTAATGTTCTTGCTCACACATACAAGCACACTCATCTTTGTCATCTTGCCTGAAAGACAGACAGATCTTACTAAAGACTTACAAAACTACTGTGGTGCTACATTCTGCAAATAAATGATTAAAAATCATCTGAAGAGATTTCAAAGCACAACTATTTATACTCCTTCTTACTTGCTAAGCAGGTAGTGTTCTGTTTATATCTTCCATTACATAACAGAGGTTCCTGGTCATGTCAGTCAGCGGGATCTCTTCATAAGTGTTCATCGGAATAGATGAATGCAGCTACAGCCCTTCAATTACTGTACAACAAATTGTTTGGGATTTCAACCAATTGTTTGGGATTTCAAATGTTTATATTTATTAGGGGGAAAATGAAATTGCTTCCTTCCTTCCTTCCTTCCTTCCTTCCTTCCTTCCTTCCTTCCTTCCTTCCTTCCTTCCTTCCTTCCTTCCTTCCTTCCTTCCTTCCTTCCTTCCTCTTTAAGATACATTTATTTGTAGTGAAAAGCTCTAACAGGAACAAGAAAGCCACAGTTCATGGGGCTGACTTAAATGTTTATCACCTATTAATAAACCCAATTTCCAGTCCAAGAATCTTTAATGCTATCAAATAAATGCTACTATATTATTCTGTCAAAACTTCTTCTATAATTTTGGTTACACTGGTTCTGCAAATAGGTCCCTCCGGTATTGTACGTCCAAAATTAATTCTGGAATTTTTGCGGTTCTTGGAAATGGTGTTTTTTTAGAAACTACAGTTTTGAGCAATGGCCGTTACGATGCTGTAATTACAAAAGCCAAATACCACATTAGAGTGAAAATCAAATGAAACAAATGTTTGCTACCAAAAATCCAGGGTTACGCTCCTAAAAATACCATAAAATCTAACAAATAGAAATTTACCATTCATTTTTTTTTTGAGTTGCAGTTATTGAATTGTCTGTTTAAGAAATTATTTTATCTTTGCAATCACTTAGCATTCATTATAATAAGAAGCAGCTGTAAACATAGAAGTCCTGAAGACAGAGGTCGAGCTAGTACCAGTCTGTATCTAGATGGCCAGGAGTTAGTTACACAGATTAGTACATAGAATATGAAATCTATGTGTTCAAACTGTAAAAGTTGCAAGTGTGGAATCTTGAATACGTAAGGACAACACAATATTTTTTAACCAGACAAATATATATATTTGTCAAGTTAAAAGGCATTTTCTCAAAGTTTCCTTTTATTAGAATAAGTATAGTGGCACATCTGGGAAACTGAAACTCCTGGGTTTTCCTCCAATAAATAAAAATTACAAATTCACCCCCTGCACCCCTCATTCCATCACACGCCCCAAAGACCATCTATTCCAACTTGAGACATCCTTTCAACCACTCCTCAAACAGGTGCAGGAATAACATGACCTTGACTTTAAAGAAGAATGCTATTATGTCTAACCATATACGCTCCATGAAATCCCCCCTCCCAACTCCCCAAGCTCAAGAATGTGGCAACGTGGAAGCTTCTGGTGCTAATATGGCTTCCAAAGCTGACACCTGGGATTTCCTTCTTCTAGCCCAACATGAGTGCCACTATGCCACATTTTAGGGTTTACTGGAATGAAATAGATGAAATATCTATTGTCATCTGGAATGCCACTGCTTTTCCTCAATAGCATATTTTGCAATACAGGAGGCCCTCAACTTGAAATCATCTGGTTAGCCACTGATTGAAGCTACAACGGCACTGAACAAAGTGACTTAGAACTGATCCGCACACTTACAACCATTGTAGCGTCGTCATAGTCATGTGATTGAAATTCAGGTATTTGGCAATTGGCATGCATTTATGATGGTTGCAGCCTCCCAGATCTGTATGATCACCAGTCGCAACCTTCCTAGCCAGCTTCCAAAAAGCAAAACCAGTGGGAGTAAGCTGGATTTGCTTAAGGATGTGATTCCCTTAACACTCTGGGAATAAAGTCCAACATAAAACAAGCCAAAACTGGAAAATGCTAGGGGAAAAAATAGTTGGAGGACAGGTTTCCCAGTACAGTGTTTACACATACTTATCATCCATGTCCATAAGATAACAAAAGTCTTCCCTGTCTATGGGGAAATGCCAATCTATCCCATCAAATACTGTTTGGATCATAGCAATTGTATGGATTTGTGCTGGTCATTCATACCATCAGGGTCTAAACTTGAAATTATGGGCTTAGGTGGCAAATTTTATTACATTTTCTTCTCTCTCTTTTATGAATGCCTACAATCTGGTTGAGAGAAAGAAAAAGTGGCTCCATTTGCCGTATATAAAACATATCATTTCATGATCTGTATGGAACAGAATAATTCCTGGCAGCTTAGTGTTTTCTTCAAACTCAGTGACAGTCTGAGGAGGAGCAGGGAGGAAAAAAGGAAAATAACGTTGTCTCTTTCGTAAACCATTAAAGCCTATGACAAGCTATATCTTATTTTGGCAGATGGAACGTGAAGTAAGTGATAGCCTAGCCATAATCATGAGACTGATGGGCTTCTTTTGTAAGCTAAGAAGAATGAAACATTGATAACAAAAGAAATTCAGATTTATTTTCCTAAAGCCAAATGCAATTGTGTACCAGTTTTTGCTAAATAATGACAAAATGAATTCAGAATAGATTTCATATCCATTTCTCAATAAATATTAATTGAATATCATTCAGGCTTTCAATAGCTTCGTTCTTCAAATAAGTGTTGAACAGATATTTGTCTCTTACCTCAGGATTAAATAGAGTCTGGTGAAAAGTTTACAGAATTGTCAGTAAAGATTTAATCAAAACAAAAACCAATGAAATGCAGGACTACAATATGGTGCGTTAATTAAAATACCAAAAAGAGGACTTAGGAGTCCCATCACAAAGTAGTTTGCTTCATTTGGGCAAATAGAGTATAGTTACTTTGAAATAGAGAGTAGTTACTTTACTAGAATATAGTTAAAACTGCTAACAGTGTTTAAATTGGAGAAATAGAAGGAGAAAGATGAAGTATGGTGACAATACAGATTTCTTGGAAGAAGGGACCCCAATGCATTTACAGAAAAAATAAATTTAATACAAAATTAAATTTCTTTGGGATCACATACCTGGTGGAGCTGAAAGATATTCAGCCAGGTGTGTGATTTTTCCCTCCAGGGGTTTCTACTCATGCCCTAAAATCAAGCAAGGGTAAAAGACAAGTATGAGTAATGCAGTTTAGAAATCATTGTGTCCGTCTCAAAGTGACTAACCATTAACATGGGAAGGAATAATTTCACCAAAGTTCTTTTTGCAACAGAGATAAATTCTTCATCAGCTTAAAAATGCAATTCTTACCCATGAAACAAAGTTCATTCCCCTATTAGAAATGTTGGGTTAATGAATTCTGAGAAATCCAGAGTCCCTAGGATAACTACAGGATTAGTTCGGGATTCCGATATTTTATAGTTCAAATGGGGGCTGTTCCAAAGTGTTCCTTTAATTTACCTCATTTGTGAAAAATTGAAGGAACTAATAAAAGGGGGAGAGGGGAAACAGACAGAATGTTTGCAAAAGCAGAAACAATCTTCTTTTATAGAACACTTTTTATTTGCTGCTTGTAATTTATACTTCTAGTCCAGGGGTCTCCAACCTTAGCAACTTTAAGCTTTGCTGGCTAAGGAATTCTGGGAGTTGAAGCCCTCAAGTCTTAAAGTTGTCAAGATTTCAGGCTACCTTCTCATCCGCAATTCTGAGCAGTATGCTGGTAGTTCTTAACTTACCACAGTTCATTTAGTGACCGTTTGAAGTTACAATGGAACTGAAAACAGTGACTTATGACTGTTTTTCCACACTTACAATGGTTGTAGCATGTGATCAAAAGTCAGCCACTTTGGCAACTGACTCATATTTATGACGGTTGCAGTGTTTTCCGGATCATTTATTTGGGACCTTCTGACAAGCAACATCCATGGGGAAGCCAGATTCACTTCACAACCATATTACTAACTTAACAACTGCAAATATAGCGGTTTACTTAATAACTGTGGGAAGAAAGATCGCAAAATGGGACAAAGCTCATTTAACAACTGTCTCGCTTAGCAACAGAAGTTTTGGGCTCAATTGTGGTCATAAGCCAAGGGCTATATAGCCGCCCATCACACATATGTGACTCTGGATGATGAACAAAGTTACAAAGAGAACAATACAATATTATTTTATAAAATTTAGCAAATTTTAGTTCCAAAACCACTGGGGAAGGATGGCAAGAATAATGCAAGCTTGAGTATGATTAACACTTTGCTTTAATACTGTTCAAGTGTTATTAACTTCCATTTCATATCTCAATTAATCCCTTTTATTCCTTATTTTGTCACTGTTGCTATGCTACTGCCTTTAACATTTTTGTATTGTTGCTTGGAAATCCCAAGAAAAGAACCCGGCAATCAATAATTCAAGGTATCACCATTCATGCAAATGTCACTGCTGCAGTTTAAGCATAAATCACATTTAACTGTTGCTATGAATTGTTAATTTGACCTTCCCTGGGAAAACTTGCATTATATCAGGCATGATTTGTTTACTGAGTCCATTGTAATAACGTTGATTAGCTTAAAAGGGACTTATGACATTTGGATACTTTGTTGTACAACCAAATCATATTTGAGTTCAAGGTCTAGTTCTTTGCATAATTCTTTCTCTACCACGGAAGGTAAAATGCTTTAAAAATAGGATTTTTATGAAGTAGAGGGAAATGTTACAATATCACATATAAATTGGTGATAAACCCTAAAAAATAATCAAATGCAAGGAGGTCCAATCATTATATGATAAATCTCAGACCTCAAGGAAGAACGAATCTCAGATCTCAGATCTCTTAATGAAGAATGAAAGAACATATAATGAAATGATATCAGTAGAACTTACTTTGGGCTATTGTTTCTGGAAAGAGTGTTGTAAGGTCAGTTATGCTACAAAGAAACTCAGACTTGGGTGATAAGACCAAAAATTGCCAAAAGCATGCCACCCTACAACCCCCACCCACCCATCAACTTTGTCCTGAAAAACCTGTTGAAAGAAAACTGATAAGATAAATCATATTCTTTCTAACTTCATTTTCTTTGCCGTAGGATAATTTTGCATAAACACCTCTTCTGGTTGCCCATGCATGTATTCTTTAGCCCAAAATTCTTATTTCAGGAAGTGTCAGTCCTGTATATGCATGTCATTCCCGATAATGCATGTAGACACAGATGTATTTAATTTAATATAAGCACCTTTTCTTACACCTTAGTGTTCCATTGGCTAGAAGTATATGTTGAATCCAGTCAATAAATTTCCATAGCTGTATTTCCAAAATTCAATACTGCAGTCACTGCAAACACACAATTACAAAGGAAATAATAAAGACTGTAATTGTATACACAAGTTGAATATAAGAATGGAGTACATTTTGATGATGATAATAATAATAATAATAATAATAATAATAATAATAATAATAATAATAATAATAGAAACTACCTGATTATGGATGAAAATGTGACAGTGATATCCATTGTTATTGGGGCACTTGGTACCATATTCAAGAATTTTACACAGTACATTAAGAAATTTCAGCTTCCTGCAATAACACCAGCAGAACTTCAAAAAACTGCGCTACTCAGAACATCGTATATTTTAAGAAAAAACTTGGTTGATAGCTAGGATGCTAGCAGCAACCCGTATCAACCATCAGTGCCAGTTAATAATATTTGTGCTGCATTTTAAATGTTCAGTTGACTGAGTTTCATGTTTAATGAATAAAATATATAATAATAATAATTACCAAGGTATTGTGTGTTAAGGGACATGTGCAAATCACATCCCCTAGGCCAGCATTCAAACATTTCTGCCTTGGCTGCCCGCAAATGAGAATGTATTAATAATTTGGGATAACATCTTTGTTTCTGAAGTTAGGCATTCTGTATCTTGTTTCATGCTGGAGAGGGGAAAAAAAATCAGAAAATCACTACATGGTAGTAAAAAGATATGGGCCATGGAGATACAGGAGGAGAATCTCTCTCTCTCTCTCTCTCTCTCTCTCTCTCTCTCTCCCCCTCTCCCTCTCCCTCTCTCCAAAATTTTACAGATTTTGAATGACTCAATTGCATGAAAATTAATGCAATGTATTCAAATGCTAATCAGTTCGCTGAAGAGCATCTCCAATGTGGCTAGGATTATGTTTAAGGGCTCTGCAGGTGGAAGATGCCTTGTACATAATCCATACTCCAGTATGGAAGCATTGATAGCGTTTTCCTTGTGCTAGGGTTCTCGATTTCCACAATGGATACTAAACATAGGAGATGACTAGACTGAGCTGGAGGGAGGGGTCAACCTAATCAACCTAATCATCTCCTACACACTAAAATGGTCCAGAAGGATTTGTGTTCAGATAAATTTGGAGAAGTGGTGTTTTGATCACCTTAACCTTTGTTTGGAGAGGAGTACAATCAGATGTCCCAAAATGATTTCAGAGAATTCGTATTAAATTATGCAAAGATCTAGGCATTTCTGGCCGAATTATAAGTTGACACAGCTACTATATGAAACTGTAATGGGCTGGAACAGTGATCATTAAACTGATAGGCACTATTTGTAATGAACTCAATCTTCAGATCATTGGAAGTAACGTTTCCATAGTGATACCTTTTGATGACACACTGTGTTTTAAACACACAATAAATGTATTTTTTCCACAGTACCAGTTTTGTTTTATGATGCAACTATCGGTACAGTAGTTTATCCATTGATCTAATTTTCTGCATGTTCACAATACTCTAGGTACCTTGGTTAAAATAGTAAGCCACCAACAAGCCAGGTATATATTTAATGTAATATATTGGAAGGGCTGCCAATTCTTTATTGTAAACATCCAGATTACTGCAATGTGGCAGCAAAGAAATATAGACAACTATAACTCCTTGCTGTTACCCCTGTTGGGTATCCGGATTTTTGCAGTCTGGAGTTGCTAGCCCTCAGTACATTACCTTGTACTGAAGCAATTTGATGTACAGTTTAATAATCTCTAATAAGGACGTGTTTGTATTCGAAGAAGCAAAGGACACATTGTTAATGACTTGAATGCCAAGGAGTAGATAAGAAATAGCTTGAAGTATCTCATTTGACCTTTACTAAATTTAATCTGTATTGTGAAATTAAGAGAATATAATCTGGCGTTTTGGATCTGCAGTGTTTGTTTAAAAAAATATAACAATATAACCTACAAGCACCCAACTATTATGCTAGAAGGATGGGTAATTTTTTATATATTTTTAAATTAATTATCCCTGAAGTAGTAGCCATGCAATGGTGTAAATAAGATGCAGGAGGAAAGTCTGCTATGACTGGGTAAAGTTTAGATTTCATTGTAGATTAAAAAACAACAACCACACATGTATATTTTATTTATTTAGAAAATGTATATCATCATCTATTCTAAATAAACAGCTCTAGGGTGGTGCTATACATTTCCTAAATACATAAATAATGCATATATGCTTAGCCAAATGCTTTGGTGAATTGTAGGCCCTGAGAAAGAAAAGCAAAATAGTCTGTTTTTGCTTTTTCACTTTTATTTTTAGTTGTTCCAACACCACAGACTGTTGGCAAGAAATGATGTGAAGAAGCTCTATGTCTCTATCTGTCAGCGGGATAACTCTCCAAAAACAGAACTGTATCAAATTTGATATGAGAGGGAGGTAGAAGCTGGCAAAAGAAAACACCAAGTTTGCAAACAAGCTGGATCAGGCTGGGGAATGTGGAGAAAACAATGCCAAAAAATTTCTCTCCACCTGAATTGGAAAGCTGCTGAGAATGTTGCTAATTCTATCATTCTAAGCCCCTCCTCCTCTGGTCATGTGATCCGTAGCAGTAGCCTGCCCATTCTTTCTTACACAGAAACCTACATAGAGATCGAAGCACACACATTTCAGATTTGAAATTTTAGACCTAGACAACCTAGAACTACGCTGCCTTCGGTCCAATCTAAAATTATCTACTGCAAATGTCCTACCTGTCAATGACTACTTCAGCTTCAACCACAACATTACAAGAGCACACAATAAATACAAACTCAAGGTAAACCGCACCAAACTTGATTTCAGGAAATACGACTTCAGTAACAGAGTGGTCAATGTATGGAATACTCTACCTGACTCTGTGGTTTCTTCCCCAAACCCCCAAAACTTTCACCTTAGACTGTCTACTATTGACCTCACCCCTTTCCTAGGAGGTCTGTAGGGGGCGTGCATAAGCGCACCAACGTGCCTACCATCCCTGTCCTATTGTTTCTTTTTTATTTGTATCCATTTCATGTATTCATAGCCATGTTTATACTTATACCTGTTATCTAATACTTGCTTGACAAATAAATAAATAAATAAATTCACAGATGCAGTATTGATTCACTCATGTTTATCAGTCTCTCAAGCATGTAATGTACACACAGCACCTAGGCTGATAAGATTCACCCACAAACATATACCGTATAGGAACAGCTCCTGATTAGTCCCTGGGATGAAAGTACATATGTACATCCTGAGGTCTACATGCATCTACTACAGTGATGGCTAACCTATGACACGCGTGTCACTCGTGACACGCCCAGGCACTTTGACTGACACGCCTGTTGGTGTGGGGAAAACCTGCACATTTAGAGGCTGCCTGTGCTCTGCTCCAATCCCTGCTCCCTGCTTGTTGCGTGGAGGCGTGGTGTCACCGCTGCCGCAAGATCTTTGCAGCAGAGAGCCAGTTTTAACTGCCATAAACTGAGGTTTGTCAATTACCTCAGGAACGCTACAGGAGGAAAGGAGATCCATGAGGTTCACAGCCCTGTAAGGTGGCCTTCCGATCCCCACATCCTGCACCTGCAGCCCTGAGACCAGGGAGATGAGTTTCACAGCCCTGTGTGATTACCCCAGCCCAGTCCGTCATAAACCAAATTATTGATATTTCTTGAAGTGACACACGACCCAAGGAAGGCTACACTTTTTCCCGATTTTCGACACACCAAGCTGAAAAGGTTAGCCATCACTGATCTACTACTTCATTGCACAAAATAAAATATTAACACATACAGTGGCCACTACTGGAGGAATGGGGAAAAAATTTCAGAAGCCATGTTCTTTATGCTTTCTCTACTTTGTTTACATAGGTTCTACTACAGATTTGATTTCAAACCCTATCAGCCCTTATAAGATATGAAACATGAAAATCTTCTTAGGGATGATGGACTAATTGCTTTAGGGTATGATACTATATCCAAGGTGATTCTAGGAGGTACTTAGAATTCCGGTATATTGCCATATCTTTCTATTCTATGTCTCTAATATATTTGTTTATTGTTGCTCTGTAATCTTTATCCCTTTGTGTCTTTATTGTCATTCTCTAAAGTTATAATCCTTATTCTAAAGAGCTCAAATTGACTTTTTTGCTTGTTGGTTCCTGGTTGGACTTCTTGACTCTTCTCCTCTTCCCGATATTCACTCCATCTTTCTCTCATAATGTTCTGAGGAAAGGATAAAAAAGGTTCTTATTTTATACTTTGTTCATCTGCTCGCTCCGTTCCTGCTTTCTCTTTCTCATCAGGGCTGTCTATCTTTTAGTTTTCCTCTTTATTTGACTCCCGGGCTTTGGGTCAGTTTATTCAGCTTATTCTTCATACAGCCTATGGCAGCAGAGCTTCCATCTGGTTTTCCCTTCTTTTTGCCTCCTGCCCAACACTGCTACTTGATTGGTCACTGCTGTTTCATTGGCAGCTGACAGAGAGCATCATAGATTCAATTTCATTGTGATCAAAAATACAAATCCATCTGGAATAATAAGCAAGGCAGACATGTTTTTCATGCTCCCTCCTTTTTTCTATCTCCAAAGTTCAGTGCAAGGACTAAATTTAATTGCGATTTATGATATTTGAATAAGGATGATGCAAATAATGCAAATTTTTATCATTTCCATCACTGTAATCAAATTGATTTACCAACCTGCCCTCCACTATAATTACTCTACATATTAAAACAAGGCTTTAAATAGCAAATATTAGCAATAATAATAATTACCTTGTTTTGTTTTGTGGAGTTGAGCTGTCATTCTCATGTTCTGGAACTATAGGGAAACAAGAAGAGTTATTGACTAGTCAGTTTTAGTGAGAAAACATCCTGACATTCTGGAACTTAAAATTATAACTATCAAAATACTAATGTAAAACCATAGCCATTACAATACAAATTGGATTGCATTTTACGCTGCATTAGCAGTAGTTGAATAACAGCAAGAGGTGGTCATCTGGAATTGCTCTAAATCTGAGACAATCATTCAGATCATAATTTGCAAGACTGACTTTTTTGTAAATCGTGCAAAAAATACTCATGAAATTGTCGGGTATTATCCCTTTGAAGCAGTTGAGCTGAATAGAAATAAATGCTGAGTGATTTCCCCCCCCCGATTTTTAGTTTTTGCAACCATTATCAGAATAGAGATGTAGCATCTATAAGGATCAAAGTAATGTATAAAGTGTGCATATAAATATGATTATAGACCAAATATAGATTTCATAGAATAGAATAATGTAGTTGGAAGGGACCTTGCAGGTCTTCTAATCAACTCTTTGCTTGTGTAGGGGACTCTACACCACCTCAGAAAATGGTTGTCCAGTTCTCTTTGAATTCCAGTAATGGAGCACCCACAACTTCTGAAGGCAAGCTATTCCGTTAGTTGATTGCTCTCATTGGTAGGAAATTTCTCCTTAATTCTAGGTTGGTTAGTTTCCATCTCTTGTTTCTTGCCTTGCCTTTTGGTGCTTTAGAAAATACTGTAGTTTGATCCCCTCGTCTTTGTAGGAGCCCCTCAAATATTGGAACACTATCATGTCAGCCCCTACTCCTTCTTTTCATTAGACTAGATACAGTATGTCCAATTCCTATAACCATTTTTGTATATTTTACTCCAGTTCCCTCAGCATTCTTGTGGCTCTTCTCTGCCCTCTTTCCACAGTCTCAACATCCTTTTTATATCGCAGTGACCAGAACTGGACACAGTATCCCAAGTGGGGTCTTACTAAGGCTTTATAAAGCAGTACTAATACTTCACATGATCTTGATTCTATTTCCTCTATTGGCTTTTTTGGTTGCTGCTGCACACTGTTGACTCATATTTAAGTGATTGTCCAATATGACTCCAAGATTCCTCTCATAGTTGCTTGTATTAAGCCAAGTTTCACCTAGTCTGTACCTGTACAGTTGCCTAAGTGTAAAACCTTACTTTTATCTACATTGAATTTCATTTTATTATTATTTATTAGCCTTTGATGACTGAGCATTTAACCTCCTTATTCACAAGTTTTCAAGGTGTCTCTGCTTTAATATTCTTTAAAGATACCTTGGCAATGGATGAACATTTAGCTACAGAGGGCATAAATAGCTATCTTGTTCAAAAAATAGAAAAAGGTCCCATTTATCTACAAAGTTTGCTGCATTTTGGCCCAACTTACTGCAATATTCTGATGAGGAGAAAATAATGGGGAAGGAGGAATGAACTATGGAGCCATCTGGAGCCCCTTAGAGAAAAGTCAGAGTGTAAATCAGGGATAGGGAATTATGGTCCCTTTAAGACCTGTGGACTTCGACTCCCAGAATTCCTGAGCATGACTGGCACAGGAACTCTGGGAGTTGAAGTCCATAGTCATAATGGGCCATATTACTGACCCCTGCTGTAAATGAACTGAATGTGTTTCTGCTCAGTTCATACTTTAACAATGAAGTTAGGAGTTATTCTTAAAGATAAGAACATAGCATTCAAATGGTCTTCAGAAATGGGATGAATGCTACTATAAACGACATACTTCATAGTGAAACCGTCTTGTTTCTTTCTTACAGAATAATGGAGTTGGAAGGGTTCTTGAAGGTCTTCTAGTCCAACCTCTTGCTTGAGCAGGAGACCCTGTACCATTCTGGACAAGTGTTTATCCAATCTCTTGTTTAAAATCTCCAGTGATGAAGCACCCACAACTTCAGGAGGCGAGCTTGTTCCATTGACTAATTGTTCTAACTGACATGAAATTTCTCCTTAGTTCTAGGTTGCTCTCTCTTTAATGATCTTCCACCAATTGCTTCTTGTCCTGCCTTCATGCTTTTCATCCTTTTCTCTGTGAGAGCCCCTCAAGTATTGGAAGATTGCTATAATTTCACCTTTTGTCCTTCTCTTTGTTAGACTAGTCTAAAGTCTAAAGGAGTCCTGTCATGCCCCTGTTGGAGACTGACTCCGAGGGAGATGAGGAACAGCCATCAGGGAGTGGAAGTGTGGCTCCAGAGGTTGTGGAGGAGGCTGGGGAAGGGCAGAGGCTGGCTGGGCAGTCAGAGAAAGACCCAGGCCCAACCCCTCTCCATCCTAGGGCACGCAGGGAGGAGAGGATAAGAGAGAGATGTGAATGGTGTGGTCTATGGGGGAAGAAAGGACCTTGATCGTCTTCATGGGCTGCAGCTGAGAGAACTGGTTAAAAGTACAGACATGTGTATGGGTTAGTGCTGGAAACAAAACGTGGAAATATCTCTAGTCTGTTGTTCCTCTCTGAGTTTGGTGTCCTTCCCAGTTCGTGTTCTGATACCTGTAGACGTCTTCAAGCCCTTATCTTCCCTGGTTCCCTTAATTGCTTCAGCGTGGTTTGTGTTGTTTTTACTCTTATAATTTATAGGCATTTTTAGTTAAACGGCATTTCCTCTTTTACATAACTGCTTGTGGGGGAGTTTTTTGTCTCCAGTCAAGGATATTTGGAACTTTGAAGCAAAGTGAAGGAATAAAAGGGGCTTCACCTGTTTTCGTGACTATGTTTATTTTGTAACCCACCCTAGGTCATCACAAGTCCCTCCAATCACTTCATCATCTTCTACTACTCTTCCCTGGCAAAACCTTATCAAAGAACAGGTGTTGCAGCATTGATATTTGACAGGTGGCTTTCAGTAATTCTAGGCAAAATCAGATGTGGTGCACACGCTACTTATAAACCATGTTTAACAAGCAGGGTTACATCCTAGCAATGGCTAAGTGAATCATAACTCCATTTGTTTGACCGGGTTTCCACATTACAGCAACGTGATACAATACACTGACTGAACCATAAATTAACATTATGAGTTAATTTCTACATGACTCCAAAATCTAATTATGACTAATTTATGATTTGGCATATGGTTATTCAAGCCATAACGTCCTCTTGCTGGGATGCATGGGTGGGATTTTGCTCAGTTATCTCACTGGTTGGATCTGTTTGGTATCAACACAGGTTCATTTCTCCCTTCACGTTTGTAGTTTTACGTACAAAAACTCATTTTACAGCTCCTATGCAAATCCTTTGTGAGAACATCTTTCTCCCCTAGCCATGCAAACTGATGTCCCCTTGAGGAATAGTTAATATGCTTTTGCAGGGTGAAACAAAAAAATAAGCTGCCTCAAGTAGCAAAATTCATTAGGATCTGGTGAGCCTGTGCTGTTAAGAGAGAAATCTGTTATAGTACTGTGTTTTATGATAGAAAATGCAACTGTGAAATGGCTTCATTTGTTTTTACTGCATTGTTTATTTCTAGAAGAGCACAAAATAATACATATCAAAGTCATAGATGATTTGGTTAGTTTACGTGCCAAATATATTTATAGAAAACCATTCTGCCTCCATTTGTATCCTGTATTTCTCTAATATGTATGAGGAACTTATAGCACAGGAGAAATAGTTGATAGCAGCTGTTTGTCTTTGGTTGTCTTTTTTTTTCGCACCCAAGGAATTAAATTGTGTGAACAACCACTGTGGAACTCTGCAGTATTAATTTCAAATTTACAAAATAGAGTTGAGAGCTTGTTAAGCATCAATATTTAAAAAAAAATAAAAATAAACCAAAATCCCTGCTGGAGATTTAGTTTGTCCTTCAACCTTTTCACTTCTGATTTCAATCAGTCTTAATGGGAACATGTCCCATGAGGTGATCTAGTGCCACCACCCATTATAAAAAAAGGTGGAGTTTTATTTCCTGGCAGAGACTCATATTAAAGTTCAATATTCAGAGAACCTTACAGTACTTGAATTATGAATGGAATATAAGATTTCCAGAGGCAACCATGTGTTAACTTGCATCACAGCAGTCTGTCTAACGATCCAAATACATGATTGCACATACACATACAACATACCACTGAGATGTTCAGATGAGTTGAATGCTATGTGCATTCATATATTATTTAGTTTAAGTTTCAAAGCAGGTTGTTTTGCTTATATTTAATGAAGATTTTTCACAGTGTAAAAGAAATAGAAAAGAAAGAAAAGAAAAAAGAAAGAAAGAGGCGCAAGACAATGAAAAGTTTTAAAAAAGAAGAGGGAGTACTAAAGTTATGGAAGTATATTGAAGTTGCCACCATGGAGGAATGGAAAAACTGGAAATCTTTTATGAATTTTTGCTAAAAGAAGAAAAAAGTGAAATCATGGTTTATGGATTTAATAATTGACCTAGATGAGAATTAAATAAGGGTTCAAGGGATTTTGGAAAGAGTTAAGAGGAAGGGGAGATGATAGGTTTATTAATATATCTTGAAAAGAAGGTTGGAACAATTATATTTCAAAGAACTTCCTTCCTTCCTTCCTTCCTTCCTTCCTTCCTTCCTTCCTTCCTTCCTTCCTTCCTTCCTTCCTTCCTTCCTTCCTTCCTTCCTCTTTATCTTATGGAAGAATTAAATGCTAGGCTGGAATCTACTTTCCAATCTCTCAGAAGTTTTCCTTCCCATGGAAGAGAGTTGTGTACAGTCCTCTTAAGATGCTTGAAAATTACTTTTGATTTTTTTCAGATTTTTTTTTCTTATCATTATTGTTGTTTCTTTCTGCTATATATATTTCCATAACTCCAAAGCATGTTCTCTTCCATATTTTACCTTCTGAGGGAAAAAAAATCCAGGTGCTCTCTTGAGAATTGATTGAATTTGACAAGCTAAAGAGGCTACAGATCATGGAAAAAGTTATTGGGCAACGAAATCTAACATTTGCACATGTTCTTCGGGCACCTTGCAACTACATAAACGTAATACCATCATATCTACGTGGGAGTTGTTCAATCATGAGGATTTCTTTCTCTTTGGAAACTAATTTTGAGAGCAAGTTATCTTTCATCAGGATCAAAAAACAAACACCCAGTATATATGTGGATGGATAGGCACTTACCAAACACCCCTGTTTGTTTACATAGTCATTTATTTAAAGTGTTTTTATGTTGTTTCAACAGGACGATTCTAAGAATTATACAGCAGCAGCAGCAGCAAAAGAAAACCAGGGAATATTTCCCCAGTATAGTTGGGCTGAAATTAAGGAGCTGGGCTCTTAAGAAAAAACGTGCCAATGCCATCTTAAGGACATCAGTCACTCTGTTCTCTCCTGGGCTATCTGTAGAAACTAAATGGAACAGGAACTGGCTGATACAGGGCACCGGCCATCCTACTAAGGGCTCTGTCCACTTTCTTCTCAAATTCTGTCCAGATAACATTGCAAGTTGTCACTCTCAGCATTTCCTTGAACTCTCTCCTGGCCAGCTCCCTGCTCCAAGCAAATGTGAGTGATTTTATCTTAGCTAAGTTATCACTGGAGCCCGTTAATGGTTATACCAGCTTATCCTTCTCTAAAGTGGCTTTGCTCTCTCTCTTAAAAGGAACTGCTGGATGGCACTCCCTGGGTGCAGTTAATGCTGCCTTTCTTGCTGAATTCAGGCTAACAACCATATTGAATCCGATTGGCTTCTTATCTTCTGCAAGCCTTACTCATCTTCTCAAGGCATCTTCTTTGGGGTTCCATCTCCAGAGTTACAAAACAAAACAAAACATCTGCACACAGAAAGAAGACAAAGGATCTCCATGGCCTCTGGTTGTTTCCAAGAAAATAGCCCATCAGATTTCTGGGACCTTCTGCAGGTATCCAATTAAATCCATCAAATGACTGGGAAAGCCTATTCAAACAGGCCCACTCGAAAAAAAAGAAAGATTGATTGTTCGGGTATTTTCCCACGTCATTATAGTTGTGCTTTTAAAGTTGTAGCAACATTCCGGCAGAATCTCTTCTGCCATCATCAGGCTTCTGTATAGTGTTCATCTGTGTGTCAGGCTTTCACAGCCATTTCTGTTTTAAATTTGGTACTAGCTTCGTGCTGTGTTAGAATGGTTTTTTCTTCATCCTGATTGGTTGGGAGTCTTGGTCTGTGTTTATTGGTCTTGAAGTTTGCTGTGTTCTGCTTGATTGGTGTTTCTAATATCTTCTGTCTGTTTTGTGGCTTTTTTTGTCTTGATTGGCTTGCAACATTGTATTCCTGTATTGGAGGCTTTTAGTATGGCTTGGCTCTGAGTAAATGGACGGCTATCATTTATTAGAAAGCGAGGTTTCATCTGGGTGCCTGGTTGGGGTGTGTTTGAGCTGGAGGTATCGGGGGTCTGTTTGTGCCCAGGTGTTTGCCTGGCTTGTGGTGTGGAGATTTTTTTGTTTGTGAGTGCAGGCTTCCAAATAATTGACAGTCTTATGGAATCATCTCTTCTATTCTTGCTTTCAGATCTTTTTTCAATCTCTGTGGCTTCTCTGGTAATTCTGTGGCTGGGGTTTTCTATAGTGGCTAGTGTTTTGGTGCCATTGAAGTCGATGCTATGACCTGTGGCTTTCATGTGTTAGACTAGTGAGGAAGTGTGTTCCAGCTTTTTTACTGCATTTTTGTGTTCATCCAGGCGGGTACTTATTCTTCTATTGGTCTGTCCAATGTATGTGGCCGGGCATGATGCACAGGGGACTTCATATATCCCTTGGTTTTCCAGGTCAATTTTATCTTTGGGGTTTCTTAGGATGGCTGCTATTTTTCTGTTGTTTTGAAGGGAGTCTTGATGTGATGCTTGTGTAGTATCTTACTGATTTTGTCTGTAGTACCTCTTATGTAGGATAGGACAGCTGTTCCATAGGTCTGTTCATCTTCTAGGTCTCCATTATGTCTCAGTGTGTTTTGGTGGATCAAGCCAGTGATTTTGCTTTTGTGGAAGCTGTTAGCTGTCAGTACTTTAGTCAGGGTGCATAGTTCAGTCCTTGTGTGTCTTGTCTGCCAGGCGTTTGGTTCTGGCAATTAGTGTTTTGGACACAGAGTTTATCTGGTGGTGGGATTGGGCATTGATGTAACAGTTGGTGTGTGTTTTCTTCTTGTATATGGTGTGTCCTAGTGTGCCATCTGTTTTTTTGTAGATTAGTGCATCTAGGAATGGTAGTTGTTTGTTTGTTTCCTTTTCCATGGTGAACTTGATTTTGGGGTGTGTGCTGTTTAGGTGTGTTAGCAAATTGTTTAGGTTTTCTTTTCCATGGGGCCAAATCACAAATGTGCCATCGATGTATCTTAACCATAGTTTGGGTTTGTGGGTGGCATTAGCTAGGGCTCTGGATTCGAAGTCTTCCATGAACAGGTTTGCGATGACAGGTGACAGTGGTGATCCCATAGGGGCTCCTTCAATTTGCTTCTATCTTTGTCCTTTGTATATGAAATATGTGTTGGTTAGGCAGTGTTCTGCTAGTTCCACCAGGTGTTTATCTGGTTGGTATTTATTTTTGATGATTTCAAAAGTTTCTTTTATCGGGACTTGAGTGAATAGTGAAACCACATTGAAACTTACAAGCAGATCTTCTTGTTCCATGTGTAGATCTTTGATCATTTCCAAGAAGTGGTATGAGTTTTGTACATGTGAAGCTGCTTCTTCAGCATGGGGCTGTACAAAACCCATACCACTGTGAACACAAAAATGCAGTCAGAAGAGAAAAAAATACTTCCTCCCTCTTCCAGCACCTTAAAGCCACAGGACATGAAATTAATTTCGAAGGAACCAAATTAATATCCAACACTGAACACTCAAGCAAGAGAATAATCAGGGAAGCCATCGAGATAGAAAAACACCCCCATAACATGAATAAACAGGACGATACCTTCCGCCTACCAGACATCTGGAAGCTAGCCCTCACCAACAAATGAGTTCCAGCCATGAAAACCAGCACCAGACCCGAAATAACAAGGGACACCACTGCCAATCCCTCTCATCAGACCCAGGCCCAAGCCCATCCTATAAACAAAGGACAGCCACCATCCAGAAAACAGACCATGGCTGCCTCACCAGCTGTCGCAGCCCCCAACCCCAAAACCAAACAAGCTGACACATGCCAAGAACACAGACCCAGACCCCAAACTCAAAGCCAGACTAAAACCCAGAATGCTACATCACAGCCACCCGCTCAGGATATCACATCAGAAAACTCAGGAAATTGCACCACAAGAACTCCAGAAGTTGCAACACAGCAGATGACCCAGGATATCACAGCACAAGACCAAAGATACCACAACAATAAGTTCTCACAAGGTCATCACATAACCCATTACCCAAGCTGTTACTACACAGGAGGCTAATGGAAAAGAGATCAAAACACAAATGACCCAGGAGATTACAATGCAGGACCCAGGATACCACAACAAAAGAACTCGCAAGCCCATCACACAACCCATTACCCAAGCCATTAAAATGGAAAAAAGTTCACTACAAAACAAACGACCCAGGAGATTATAGCACAAGATCCAGGATATCTCCACAACAAAACTCACAAGGCCATCACACAGCCCATTATATCAACATCAACTCCATCAACCAATCAAGAGGCAGCAGCGCAGCCAACCAGCCCAGCACACCAGCCCCCACCACCAGTATTTATAGAGAGACAGCAGCTCCGATCACACACTGCTTGCACTGGCACGAAGCCGAAAGCACCAGCCTGAGGATGGTGAGTGGGACCTCGCTGAAACATCACCAAGATACTCTCAATCTCACATGGGAAAAGACCCAAACACACTTAGACCTACATACCTGTACCTGTACCTGTATATATATATATGTATGTTTTCATAGATTTTCACAGGTACAGGTATGCAGGTCTTGGCGTGTTTGGGTCTTTTCCCATGTAAGATACTCACCAAGATACTCTTAATCTTACACAGGAAAAGACCCGAACACATCAAGACTTGCATAAATACATATATACACATACACTGCATATATATATATGTATATATATACATACACATACACACACAAACACACACACACACACATACATATACATGTGCGTGCGCACACACACACACATCTACATCTACATATACATGCACACACACACACACACACACACACACATATATACATATGTGGATCTTTGGTTATTCGGGTTTTCTCCTGTGTAAAATTGGAAGTTTCTAGGCGACATTTCGATGAAGTCTCATTCATCATCTTCAGGCTTGTGTCTTTGGCTTTGTGCTCTCGGAGTAATGTGAGCTTGCAGCTGCTTCTTCCATTTAACTGCTAGTGGAGGTGTGACTTGATTGCGTGGAGGCTTGGCTATGTTCTGACTGGGTGGGGGGGGTGTTCTCATTGGTTGGGGGTTTGGCTGTGTTCTGATTGGCTGGGGTTGTGTTCTGTTCAGGTGGGGGCTTGGTTGTGCTCAGGTTACTCTTAGTTGCTGGGGGATTTGAACTGGTGAGCTGTGATCCTGCTGTTTGGCTTCGCGTTCGTGGTCATGCCACATCTTCATGGTGGGCGTCCGTTCGCTTCATGTATGGGTCGGAGGGGTTTGAAGTGGGTAGTGATGCAGCTGCGGTATGGCTTCTGGTCCGTAGTCGTGTCTCATCATCTGTGTGGGTGTGAGTCTGCTTTCTACATAGAAGTGTAGTGGTAGCACCTTGTGTGGCCCTCGTGGGTGTGGGTCTGGTGTCATTCTTCATGTTAGGTACTCATTTGTTAATGAGGGCAGGTTTCCAAATGGCTGGTGGGCGGGAGGTATCTCGTTTATTGATGCTGTGTGGGTGGTTTTCTATCTCTATGGCTTCTCTGATTATTCTGTTGTTGAACACTTTCAGACTGCAGATCTTGAGTTTATGGTATTTATGCAATAGCTGGTAAAAGAGATAAAATGTTGCCAGGAGAAAACAGTAATATTTCAGGTTAGGTGTTTATTGCTTTATGTTGGATCCTGCATTTATATTTGCTGCACTGGCACTTTCTGTTACTACTTTCTCTTAACCTTTTTTTTTTTAAAGCCTGATCTTCCTTTCCTGTTTGCTTCCTTAGGATTGTGTTCTTGATCTCATTTATATTACATTTACAACAAAGCAAATTAAAATGGGAATGTTTCAGATGAGAAGGGATTTTAAAGTCCGAGAGACTAGAGCCATGGAGGCGAAACTTTTGGCTTCTTTTGCTATCTCAGCAGATACTTCTGAAAGAAAGAATGTTACACAAGGCAGGAGAAAGTCCATTACAAACTGTGGAAACTGGGATTGTCTTTTGGTAATGGAGAAAGCAAGAAAAGGCAGAAATGTGTGTAGCTTTGCTGCATAAATCCTAGTTGCTACTGTAGAACGACAGCACCGAAATCTCAACTCTGGGCACTTGATTAGATTGGGAAACCTGCATTCAGATGGTCCTCGACAATCACAACTGAGCCCCAAATTTCTGTTGCTAAGTCAGACCATTGTTAAGTGAATTTTGCCCCATTTTACAACCTTTCTTGCCACAATTGTTAAGCAAACACTGCAGTTGTTAAGTTAATGTCACGGTCATTAAGTGAATCTAGCTTCCCCCATTGACTTTGCTTGTGAGAAGGTTTTAAAAGGGGACCACATGACCACAGGACAAAGCAACCATCATAAATATGAATAGGGGTGGGCTTCAAAATTTTTAGCAAAGGGTTCTCTGCCCGGTTGCTGGGTGGGCGTGGTCATGGTGGGTGTGGCCTAGTCAACCTCCTGCACCATGATGGGCAGATGGGTGTTTTTGCCCTCCCCAGACTCCTGAGGCTTTCCTTGAGCCTCCAGGAGGGAGAAACAGCCTCACCAGTCTCTGGAGGCTCTCTGGGAGTCGGAAAAGAGCCCATTTCCAGCCTTCCTGAACTTCTGGGAGGTCTGTTTTTCACCCTCCCCAAGCCTCTGTGTGTGCCCTGCACTTACCTGCATCCCAAACAGGCTATGTGGGGACTTCTGGGAGGGGCGGAGTGGGTGGGGCCAGCCAGGAATGGGATTTGGGGTTCTCTGAACTGCACATAATCTTAGTTAGGGGCTCTCCCAGACCCCCAGCAGCCCACCCTTGAATATGGACCAGTTGCCAAGTATCCAAATTTTGATCACATGACTATGAGATGCTGCAATGGTCATAAGTGTGAAAAATGGTCATAACCCACTTTTTTCAGTGCTGTTGTAACTTCAGATAGTCACTAAATAAACTGTTTTAAGTCGAGGGCTACCTGTATTCCTATCCCTTGCTTGCAAGGCCATCATCAGCAATTGAAGGCCCACTCTTCAAAATGTCCTTGCATGTGCATAAATACATGGTATAAATGGAAAGCAAGATGGCTTTGCTTCAATATAAAATAGGCTTCCATCTGGTTTGTTCCCAAATCATTTCTCTATTTCCAATTGAGTCTGGTCTGCAATAATTGTGAATATCTGTAGCTCAGCTGTACGATGAAGGTGAAAGGTTGATTCCCTGAGCTTGTGGGTTGATTGGTTTCCAAACGTTTCGTGACCAGGCTAGGCAACATCTTCAGCAGAGTTTAGGGGGTGTCAGTGTTCTTTTTTTATAAGGGCTTCAGGTGTGGGTGTGTCAAGTAATGTCAGAATGTTTACAGAATCCTACACCTGAGCTACAGATATTGGCTTCTTGTCTTCTGCAAGCCTTGCCCATGTTCTCATCTTTCTTCAGATTTTTTTAAAGCGAGAGGAAGGTGTATCTGAAGAACAAATGACTAGTAAGGTGGGCTGGGCTGGGCGTCAGGCTAAAACTGTCAGCATTTTTATGGATGGGACTACATGTTTCGAACCTCCCTCATTTTAAGTGTGCTGCAAAACAGCTAAAAAAAAGAAAAAGAAATGGGCCTTTTGCATGGAATGGTTCTTATCTTGACTTTTTTGACCTCTTCACAATTGACTTGACTGCTTCCTGTCCTTCCTCATTATTTTCAGCCCTCACCCTACCAATTAATCAATTGGGGGCAATTTAAGAATACAACAACAACTAAACAGGAAGCAAATAATTTGGTACTTTAAATATAAGGACAAGCAGAACAGTCTCTTTGATAAACAAGTTTTTACTTCTGAGTAAGCAAATACGTGGATGCTGTCCAATGAGAATCTTGCCCATGGGGCCGGCTTATGCAGATTTCAATTTGGTCACTTTCTGGAAACTCCAGAATAATTATTTTTACAAAGATAAAATCTATATGTGATACAGAAAAAAAAGAAAGAACTCTGCAATCCCACGATAAGTTTATAGATTTTTCATATATTTCTGATTTGCCTACAGGCAATTATTTTATTTTGGCATTTTCTTGATTCAGGAAATTTCTTATTATGTACAATAGATAAATTCATGTTATTTCAATAAATATTTACTTCTTGAATTCTGGTGGGCTCAGAAATATATTGAACACAAACCATGGATGGAGAAAAAACCCTGCAGATCTTAATATGCTATTTCCTAATAGGAATTACTATTTTTTCCGTCTCTTGAAGAATATTCTGACAAAAAAATAAGAGATTCTTATAATCATCACATCCTTATTCAGAAATTCTACATGCTTCTTCTAAAGCACTTAGCAGCAAAGTAGAAGCAATTGTTTCCTTTATTATTTTTAATATGGCACAGGGTAAGAAATGGCATTCAGTTCTGGGTTATGGCATCAAAAATGAGCTATTTCATTTCAAAGCAATTTACTGATCAAAATCTCTTCTCCACCAAATTGTTTTATTCCCCAAAGAATAAACTGGCAGATCTACATACAAAATGTGAATCCTAGTTTGCTATATATCTGCTATGATATAAGGTATCACAGAAAGAATAATAAAGTACTTTTATGCACGAAACCTCCTCTTAAGATATTCGGGAAGACAATCAATTAGACTACTCTGGTGTCAGAATCTGACAGGTGTTAAAATTGCCATGGTAGGCTTTTGTGCGTAGCCAAAGCCATAATTTTTTTTGCTTGCCATAGAACATAATCTCCTCAAATTCATGGCACCAATCTGATTTAGGCAAAGTAAAATGGCAGAAATAGACTTGGACAATATGGTTTTTTCGGCAGGGGGCAGGCAGACATACAGCCTTCCTTCCCTTCTACAAGTACTGAAGATGGTGTTGTCTGCACTGAATGCCAATGTATGCTTGCATATTTCTTGATACAGTTCAGGTTTTATTGCTACATTTTAGGTTTACATATAGCTGGCTGTTTTTATTGATTCTATTTCAGGCAGTCCTTGACTTGACCGCCACAATTGGGGTTCAGAACTTTCATTGTTAAGCCAGGCGGTTGAAGTAAACTGCATCTGATTTTATGACCTATTTTGCCACGGTGCTAAGCAAATAGCTGCCGCTGTTAAATGAATCATATGGTCACTAAGCAAATCTGGCTCCCCTCCCCCTTGATTTTACTTGTTGGAAGTTGACTTGGAAGGTTGCAATCAAGTGACCTTGGGATGCTGCAACTGTCATAAATACATGCCGGTTGCCAAGCACCTGAATTTTGATCATGAGCCAGTGGGGAATAGAGCAACAGTTGTGATCACAAGAGCTGGTTCTAAGTCACTTTTTTGAGTGCCGTTGTAGTTTTGAACTGTCCTTTAACAAGTAGTTGTAAGTTGAGGACCACTGTATTCCAATTACAGTTGACTTTCCAGAAGTGCAACTCTTAATTGCCATCTTGACCTTCATTACCAAGAGTAAACCATTTTGATTAGTTCTGCTTCTACTGCCAATGGCTGAGAAAGGACTCTGGTATGTTGGCCTAATTAGCTCCAAGTTCTTTTGCAAAATGCAGAGGTTCATCCATATAACTAATGGCAGTACTTTTTCCTGGATATGAAAGTGAATCTGTTCTGGAGAAGTGGAGCTCTTGGACACATTGGAAAATTAATCCTAATGTACATCTTTCATAAAACTCCCTATTTTGATTGTGTGCCTTCTGGTTTAATGTCACAGCACTTTGCTTTATTTAGCAATGTATTTTTAAACCAAAAGATCCTCATTTAAAAGCTTAAGGATGTGCAAAGCTCACAATATTTAGTTCAAAATCTAATAAGGCCATTTTGAAAACAAACTAATTTACCTCGGTTTGGTTCAGTGACTTCTCTGATCCAACTCGAGCTTTATCTCTAAATCCAGATTCGGAAATCTAAATAGTGATATCTCTCATTGCTTCTCAAAGTCATGCGTGGATAAATCTGTTTAACGAAATTCCTAATGGTTTTCTGTAAGTATTAAAATGCCTCATAGCTGAATGAAATGGATCACATTTTGGAGAAATAGATGCAGGATATTTTGTAATATGCACCTTAAACATCGATAGTTTAAAGAAATAAAAAAATGTTAGGAGAATTGGATAAAAATTTTGTCCAGAAGGCCACGTGTTTATGGATAGATACACTGAGTTTTATTACTTGCTTGTTTGCTTTAGTATCCAGAAATAAATTTTTCAAAAAGGTACAAAAAAGGAAATTCAAATGAACAGAAAAAAGAACAGAAAAAGACAAAAACATATAATAATTACAGAAAACAGCTTAGCTTTTAAATACATTAAATTTGGTCAGGTGGAATAATATCAGTCAGTGTTTCTATTATGTCAGTAATATATAAATCTGAGGGGACATTGGTTTCCCACTGTAAATAAGCAACATTTTTTGTGACTCCCCCGTGCTTGATAAATCTGTAATTCTGCTGTTCATGTGTGCCGTTATGACACAAATCTAATTTCCTGAACTAAATAGAGCGATTGTTTCCAATCCAAACCATGGTTCTGTGATATGATAAAATTTATAGGGAGATTGGAAGTAACTTGGACCACAGTCTCAATTGCATCAGTGAGTTTCTTCACAGTCCCTCATATGTAGTGTGGCAAACATTATATTTGGTGTTCTGGGTTGAATTAAAGAATGGGTGATCCATATATGGTGAAGTTTCTTTACCTTTGGTTATAGGGATGCAATAGTATCCAGACTCCAGAGTGATTAAGACTTACCAGAATGTTCAATTTCTGTAAGATCAGGGAAATGATTAAGGGGTCCATCCCAGGAAATGTAGAATTGCTTTTTTTAAAAAAAGTTCTACAATAGTATCATATATTTTTTTCATCATTAGCTTTTGTGCTAAGAGCCTGCTATGACATTATAGGGAATTTAGTTGAAAAAGATACCAATAATTTAGCATATCCTCTTGAGAATTGGAAGGAATGGGAAAAAGGAAAGGTGTAGAATAAAAAATGTGGTTGTTTTATAGAAATTCTCAAATATTCCTAACCAAAAAGCAATATATCTGTGAAATCAGTGTGATAGTTTGATGGCCCTATTAAATACATTAACAACAAAATATTATTTATCATATATTCCTTGTGTAAATATGTATGCATGCATATACATGGCCAACACTATGAAGTTCATGTTATAAGAAATTTAAACCATAACAAGATATATATTTCAAACATTTCCTCTATATTGTCCAATATTTTTCTAGGAATGAAAGTTATGGTGATCTATAATATAGGCTAAAAGAAGTTGTCCAAACCCCTCACTATTCACTGATATATTTGTTTGCAATTTCTACCAAACATGGCATAATCTGGATTTGCATTAAGGCAAAGAAATTACAATCTCAATCTAGCACCTCTAACACATTTGCTTCTTTGTTAACCTGCATCCATTCTTCACTCACTGTAGGCCCTCAAGGAGGCACTGTTTGGCAAGTGAAACCCTCTGCATCTCTCCATATTTATTCACTGCATTCTTGTTTAAGTGATAAACATTTCTAAAAATGCCTTGATGTGGTAAAACTGAGATACCATATGTCAGTTACCTTGGAAGTATAACATTGTAATATATTGCTGCATAAAAGAAATCCTGAGAATGTGTAATACTTTCTGAATACATTATTACATATTATCCCTTCATCTGTCAATTCATGTGCAGTGCAAGTTTTCAGGGTTTTTGTTAGGTCTCAAAAAATCTGCAAGCTTGGACTACTTCCCTCAAGAGCAGGAGTTAAGTTGCTGAACTGGAAATGTGGAGCCTCTGAGTTCTAATCCTTCCTTAGGCTCAAAGCCTGGCTGGATAACTTCGGATCAGTCACTCTTTCTTGGTCCATATTGTTGGGAAAGGAAGAGGTGAGAACATACATTATAAATAAAAGTGGAGTGTTAAATCTATGGATAACTAAATAAAACAATTGTATGGAAGCATATGTAAAGGTAGTCCTCAACTTACAACAGTTCATTTGGTGACTGTTCAAGATTACAAGGTTCTAGAAAAAGTGACTTATGATAATTTTTCACACTTACGACCATTGCAACATCCTAACTTAACTCCTGCAGTAGTTCACTTAAGAACTGCGGCAAGAAAGGTCGTAAAATGGGACAAAATTCACTTAACCTATATCTCGCCTAGCAACATAAATTTTGGGCTCAATTGTGGTTGTAAGTCGAGGACTACCTGTATTATAAAATGTGCTTTTGACATCTCATAGAACATGGAAGTCTTCCTCAACCTGACCCCTCTAAATGTTCAACAGTACACAGATCCTCTTCAAGTGAAGGGAAAGTTCTTCTCCATCACAGGTTAAGATGCTAGTCCAGTTGGTTTACCTGTTTTTTTGAAGATAAAAGGGCGGGGGCAAGAGACCCACTCATATTTTGGACAGTCCATTTTGGTATCTGAGGAGAAGATTGGAGAGTTCCTCGCCCCACTTTACCTACAGGAACCTGTGTTGCTGCAATGTCTACTAGAAAAAAATTGGTTACAGAATTATAGTTGTCAGTTGTGCCAATTTTTGGAAATAGAATATTAGGAATATAAATCACCTAACAGTTATTTGGGTTGAAAATATATAAACTAGGATAGACATTTTAATACTATGTCTTTAAGAGAATGCTAAAACTGTAATTGGGTGTGGTTCCTCAAATGGCCATAAGATGGAGTTGAAGACTTGTTGAAGCCTCTTATGCCATCTTTACAAGTCCATCACTGATAACCCAGTTGGATGGACAAACTATGTTTCCTGGTCTATGAAGTGCAGTCTACTTCTGTGTAGAGAAGGTTTATGGAATGTATTTCAAGACCCACTGGATGTAAATGCTTGGGATCCAGCTAATGAGGACGATGCCAAGAAGACTTTAAACAGAACAATGAACAAGCTCTTCGTTTAATTGGACTAACACTGAGTGACCAGCAGCTAGTCCATATTCGTGGAGAAGAGTCTGCTGCTAGGTGTTGGGAGAATTTGAAAAGGATTTATGTTCGTGACAGTGTAAGTGTACACATACATCTTACATGTAAACTGTTTAGAGCACGTCTTCTGAAAGGTGGAGATATGTTAGCTCATTTGAACTTCATGAAAAGAACTTTTCAAGAGCTACATGAAAAGGAACTGATATTTTCAGAGCTGCATCAAGTTTACATCATTCTTTCTTCATTGAATGAAAGTTATGATGATTATGTATCTTCACTGGAAGTCCTGCCCAGAGATAAACTGACATTGACTGACATAACTGGAAGGTTGCTAGAAGAAGCAAGAAGATGGCTGGATAGAGACCAACTGAGGAAGGAACAACCACAAGAAGAGGATTTGTGTTCAACTGGCTATACTGTTAGGAAATGTTTTTCTTGTGGGGCTAGGGGACATATAGCTAGATTCTGTAAGAGGGGGAAAAGACAGAATACTGGTAATCACCAGAAGGCCAAAAAGAATGTTAGTTCAGCTATGTCTAGCAATTCAACTGAAAATCATGATTTGTGGGTTGTTGATAGTGGAGCATCGCCATGCATTGCTAAAGATAGAGAAAGGTTTATAAAGATGTCTACAAGTAAACAACATGTATTATTGGCAAATGGATGGAAGATGAAAGCGTCTGGTAAAGGTACTGCATATTATTCTTGTATAAATGAACATTTAACTCTGTTATATGTACTTAAACTGAAATTTAATTTGTTATCAGTAAGGGCTTTAGTTAATCTTGGTTATGTAGTAACCTTTAGGGGAGATAACTATAATAGAGAAAGAGGGTAAAAGCGTTACTGCTAATTTAGAGAATGATTTATATGTGATACATGATGACCAGTTGAAGATGGTTAACTCAGTTTATAACAATGTTAAGCCACATGATGAATGTATACATTTACTACAAAGACGTCTAGGGCACATTAATTTCAAAATGCTCAAACAAACTGTTAAATTGTCAGAGGGAGTAAAATTGAAACCCTGTAGCAAGTATTTAAACTGTAATGCTTGTAGTCAGGAGAAAAGTAGGGTTACTCCTGCAAACAGACCAAATGGGTTTAATACCAAAGAACCTTTAGAGGTTGTGTTTGCTGACATAATTGGTCCTAAGAAACCTAATTTGGGAGGTGCCTGTTATGTTTTGAATATAATGGACCATTACTCACGGTACAGTTTCTGCTATCTTATGAAAAACAAAACAGAAACATTCCAATATTTCTTTAACTGGCTAAGGTTTGCTGCGAGAAAAATGAAAAGTAAAGTAATTACTTTAGTTACTGATAACGGGACTGAGTTTGTTAACAAGAGATTCCAAACTATGTTAAAATTGGCTGGTGTTGAGCATAAATGTTCTTGCACCTTACAGACCACAACATAACTTGTTTGTAGAACAAAGAGGGCAAACATTACAAGCCATGGTTTGCACTATGTTACCTGATTCAGGTTTGCCTGAAACACTGTGGGGTAAAGCCATAATGTGTATTAACCATGTTTTGAACCATGTAGTTAACACAACAACTGGAGAATTGCCATTCACTCACTGGCATGGCAGAAAACCAAATTTAAGTTGTCTACACACATTTGGAGCTCCAGCATGGGTGCATATTCCCTCACAAGTAAGAATGAAAGGACAACATAGGGCTAGGAAGTTATTTTTTGTAGGTTATGAGGCCAACCATAGATCATTTAGATTCTGGGATCAAGGCCCAGCTCATGTTTACTGTAGTGCTAGTGCAAAATTTCTTGAGCATGCTGGGTGGGATAAACTGGAACAGGAATCCAGCAATGATATTATTATTGACACCCAAATAGTCCCTAAAGATAAAACAAGTAAACCACAAATAGCCATTAAAGAGGAAGAACAGGCACAGGAGGAAGTAGTAGGAAGAACAGGCACAGAAGGAGGTCGAAGAACAGGAGCAGGTGGCACAAGAAAGTCCACCAGTTAGCCCTGTATTACCAAGACGTTCAACCCGAGTAACACGACCACCTGATAGATATCAGGCTAGTATTGTATGCCAGGTGAATACAGTTCCAAGTAATTGTAATGAACTAAAACTGTATCCTGCTAAGGATCAGGCTGCTTGGCAGAAAGCAATGGATAAGGAACTGGAATCATTAAAAAAGTTGGAGGTATACGAAAATGTTAAGTTACCACCAGGTAAACATGCCACAGGGTGTAAATGGATTTATTAACTTAAGACAGGTGTGGATGGGACTGTTACCCATAAAGTGAGGTTTGTAGCACAAGGGTTCAATCAGACAGCAAATGACTATGATGAGATGTTTGCACCTAGTCTGAAGGCTACTACCTTACATTACTGGCATTAGTGTGGGCAGCTAAGGAGAAATACATTATAAATCATTTGGATATAGAGACGGCATATCTGCATGCACTGTTGCAACACACTATGTATTTAAAGAAACTTTAGGTATTAAAAATGATAATACAACTGATTGCTGGAGATTGAAAAAGTATCTTTATGGCTTGAAGCAATCAGGATATGAGTGGAACCAATGTATAGTTAAAGAATTAACTAAGATAGGTTTTGTAGCTGGCATGGTTGATCCATGTTTGTTTAAAAAAGAAAGTGATGGTATAGTGTCATTGTTGCTATTGTTTACTGATGACATAGCATTAATCACCAAAACTGAACAAGAAGCTACTAAAATAATCTCACTGTTAGAGAAGAAATTTAAGATAAAACAGTTAGGAGAAATCAAACAATATCTTGGTTTAAAGATGGATAGAACTAGGGGAGGATACAAAATCTCACAGGCAGATAAAATTAACCAATTACTAAAAAGTTTTAAAACACTCCAACCAGGCACCCAGATGAAACCTAGCTTCCTAATAAATGATAGCCGTCCATTTACTCAGAGCCAAGCTGCACTAAAAGCCTCCAATACAGAAACACAATGTTGCCAGCCAATCAAGACAAAAAAAGCCACAAAACAGACAGAAGGTATTAGAAACACCAATCAAGCAGAACACAGCAAACTCCAAGACCAATAAACACAGACCAAGACTCCCAACCAATCAGGATGAAGAAAAAAAATCATTCTGGCATAGCATAGGCTGGTACCAAATTTAAAACAGAAATGGCTATGAAAGTCTGACTCACAGACAAACACAATATAGAAGCCTGATGATGGCAGATGAGATTCTGCCTAAACATTGCTACAACTTTAAAAGCACAACTATAATGACGTGGGAAAATACCTGAACAAAGCTATTCTATTCTATTCTATTCTATTCTATTCTATTCTATTCTATTCTATTCTATTCTATTCTATTCTATTCCATTCCATTCCATTCCATTCCATTCCATTCCATTCTATTCTATTTGATTCTACCTCCAGGAACCATGTAGACAAGGAGAGTCAAACTGAAGGCCCGGGGCTGGATCTGGCCCACAAGGTGCTTAGATCTGTCCCACAGGGCTGTTCTGGAAACAGCAAAGGACCAGCATGGGCTGCCACTGCCACTGCCAGCTTCCTGAGGTGCCTCTGCCAGTGAAAACAGAGCTCAGCAGAGCACTCAGGCCAAACAGGTGCCCCTGACACGAGTAATGCCAAGCTGGCCATGTCCATCCTGGCCTCCTGAGGTCAAATACAACCCTGATGTGGCCCTCAATGAAATCGCGTTTGACACCCCTGATGTAGACCAACTAGACTTCAGTTGTGAGGAAATAAATCTTTCAGTTTGCTTGAAGCCTGGAGACCTTAACATGCCTTGAAGACATACATATCCCCTCAAAGACAAGGAAACGGGAAGGGCTTCATTTTGCAGACCATCCAGTGTCTAACATTGGCTAGTGGAAAGTCCAGACCTTGACTCCAGTTTGTAAGTGTTCAATCAAAGTAGGGCTGTAAAGTCATTCATGCAGCTCCTGTTTTAAGTAAGAGTAACACTGGATCTAATTTATTTAGCATTAGCTCAACTATTTTATGGATGGTTAATGTCATAGGGAAAATTCTAGGAGTGTTTTCTTCTGACATACTTCCTATTAGAAAGCATCTTAGTTTTTTTTTTCTTTATCTGCAAAATTTTAGGTGAAATTGGTGTTTTGTGGCAAAAATATTGAAAGCTTGTGAGTTAATCAAAAGAAGATAGTAGAGTTTAGTCAGTGGTGCAATTTAACAGGTGTAACAGCTGGTTCGATGAGTGTGTACTTCACGCCCCTGCTCTATATTTTAAAAAAGCCAATTTTCAACTCAATTACTTACCTTCTACAGCAGCCCCAGTGACTAAAACAACTGAGGCATGGCAAACCGTTCTGCCGCACAAATCAGCTCTGCTAAAAAAACAGGAAATAAAGCACAGGAGAGAGCAGGGGTGGGTGGGAGTGGCCAAATGCCCACCAGAACTACCGGTTCACCTGAACTGGTCTGAACTGGTAGAATCCCGCCCTGTTCTGACCTATCCTGGTTCCAAGAGAGCAAACACAAGACAAAGGCAGCAGCCCTCACCTTTTAAGGTTTCATTCATGAATTCTGTTTCTTCACAGATAAAAGGCTGCTTCCAATTAATTAGCTCTGATAAGAAAGAGCCTTGCCAAGTTGTTCTTCAAGGCTGCTAAAAAACCACAGATAAGACTAACTATAATGTCCATGAGGCTGAGATTCAGAATGTCTTTGCCTTCTGCAAAGAATGCTTCTTCAAAGCTGGCTTTTATCCTCTTGAGGGAGGAGCCATTACTTTGCAGCCTTACTCCTAAGTCAGCCATGCTGCTGTAACTGCTCTCTTCTCCATGTAATCTTGCACACTTGTGCACTTGGCACAGGCTTCTCGGGAACCTCCTCATCACTGCTGGCAGCCCCCACAATCTCTGAAGGCAGCAGTCCACTCCCTAATGGTCCTGGCCCCTCATCTGAGTCCTCGCTTTCCTCCGCCGTCTGCACCTGCTGCCGACTAACCACAACACGCCCCTGGGTTTAGTATGAAGTGTAGGTTTCATATAAATGAAACAAAAATGGGAAGGAAAAAAAGGTACAAATTAGATCAAAGTTCCCCAAGTTTTCCTGCTATACAGACCAGTGGAGGGGATGGTTCCACACAAGCAGCAGGCAATTGTGCACCTGTGGGCAGTTCCATTTGTGTGAATGGTGGAGACGAGGGCACATTGCTTGCACAAACGGAGCGCCTGTGCTCATCTTCACCCACTTCTCACACAAGTGGGGATATGTGCGCACACATATGTGCCACCACTTCAGACAGCCCAGTTCTGAACAATTCACAGCCTAGTACTGGGGCACAGTCTAAGAGTTGGGAACCCCTGAACTAGATAGTTCTCTGGTTTTCTTAGAGTTGCCTCAGGTACTGGCCATGCCCACACCCAGTTTAGCAAAGGGGGAAAAAGTGCTGATACGTCACATGATGCTGCTGTGACCGTGTGAGTTTAACACCCCTGCCTTAGAGGGTAGATACGCCAGGTTCACTGGGGGGTATACCATTGAATAATTAAAATGAAATAAAAGATAGAAACTAAATAAACAAGTAAAAGGCACTCAGGACAGGACTAGGCTTCCTGTCTCAGGAACTTCTCTGGAGTTTTTTCCCCCTCCTTTGCTGGTACTTTGCTTGTGTGGAGTGGCCATTCAAAGTTACAATGGCACTGAAAAAAGTGACTTATGACCATTTTTCACACTTACAGCTGTTGCAGCATCCCCACAGTCAGGAGAGGCCAGGTGAGGTGATGCGTACCTTTGATGTGAGTGATGTTGAGTTGGCCACACCCAGCCAATAACATGACCACCAAGCCACGCCCACCAACTAAGCCATGCCCACAGAACCAGTTGTTAAAATTTTTTAATCCCACCCCTGGAAAATACCATCTAAAATTAAGTGATTTAAATATAAAAGGTAATATAACAATAAAAATCAAATACATTCTGACTGAAATTGAGAGACTAATGAGTTAAAGCACAAAATGGCAAGTCATGGTTGAGAGATCACATAACCCTGTCTATGGAGATTCTCCATCATTCAGGTCATGGTTGTGCCAAAGCTGCTTTTCCAAAAGGCAAACTTTTCACTTCTCATCCAATAAGCTTTTTCAGTTCTGAAGAACGGAATCACATAACTCTCCTTCCTGTTTTGTATGAATCGCCACCCCCACCCCCCGCTGACATATTATCACAACAATTCAGCAGCAAATTACCAGAATGTTGACTTGCAAATTCCGATTGATTTCTACCACAAAACAAAAATAAAGGCTCTGAAAGGTCAGGTTTTCATCAGGTAGTTGATGAATAGTTGTGTTCCAGAAATAATGATTGGCTCTTGCTTATAAACTGATTGGCTGATAGATCAAGAGGTGGTTAAAGATACAATGGGGGGAATGGGGGGATTCAAATAATTTAATGACCAGGATGAGGTTGGCTGTCATGGGAGGCAGGGCCCATCCCCGTCCTTCAGCTTCGCCACACATGTGGGACGAGTCTCCCATGATGGCCAACCTGACCCTGGACAAACAGGAGGAGCGGGGAGAAGAAAGAGGGAAAGAGACCTTCTCCTTTCCTTGTGCCAGCTGCTCAGTTGCCTGTTTCTCCATTGCAGCACAGCCCAGGGTCCACTTTGATAGTGTCTGTGGGGGGGGGGTGTAATTTAACAACTGGTTCGCTTGAACTGGTGCAAACCAGCTGAATCCCACCACTCCAAAGGGGGCATTATAGCATTTTCTTTTTTTTTTTAATTTTAAAATAAAGTTTATTTAAGTTTCATATATTTAAAACATTTAAAAAGAAACAAACAAGCATATAAACAAATATATATATATACATGTTGTGATTGGAAGGATTGGTACTGTTAAGAAACTTTGAATCTGATGACTGTTAGATCGTGGATTGACGTCAGAACCAGGAAACGTTAATCTGCAGGGCAAGCCAGTTAATTAGCACGTTGCCTTAATGGGTGTAAAAGGACACAGCTGAGCTGGTGCCTTTTGCCAGAAACAAAATGTCTATTTGAATGAGGACGTTACTGCAAAGAGATCTCTGTTTGTTTGAATTTTGAAGGGGAGTTCTAACCGTTTCTGCCAGTCGTTATCTTGTTATTTTCCTTCAGTTTGATTTGATTGTGAAACGGCTGCTTTGTGTTTGTTCGTTTGAATCTCCAAGAGGAGACATAACATATACATATATACATTTTGCAGCAGGTATCGAGCATTGGTTACACTTTTCTTTTTTTTCCTTTTACCCCATAGCATTGATGTGGTCTACCTTGTTACAATACCTTCCTCATTCTTTTAATGTTTTATTTTCACAGAATATTTTATGATTAAACGCACATCCTTCATAGTTTCATAACTTATTCAGTTGTCAAACATTGCTTTTTCTTTAACTATTCATACCAACAGTTCCAAACTTTGTAGTATTCACTATCTTTGTTGTTTTTTAGTAATTTGGTTAGGCTGTCCATTTCTGCACACTTATATCTCTGCATTATAGCATTTTCTAAATTATTGTGGTTTGGATGATCAGTAAAAGCCATTTAGATAGCACCATATGAATCTGAGAAGGACAATAACTGAAAACTGTATTATCAATTAGGTACATGAGTTTAAATAACAATTTAATAATTTCCCCAAAAGAAGCAGTGCAAATATAACCAACCACTGAAGACTGTTAATACCATCTAGTCTTAAACGATATTGATCTACATTCTAAATGATGTTTACTAAATATCAATATACTTGTTCATTCATGTGTGCTTATTTCATTCTAATTGTCTAATGTATTCTTATAATTCTTAATCTATAGCGCGTGAAAGACATGCATATTTATATGGAATATCATGAGAGCAGTTGCAATTAGCTCTGTAAGTTCAGGTTATGGAGGTCTGCTTTAGACTCCCTAGGAAAGCTGTTCAGAGAATAAAACTATTTATTAAGAGTGAAAGCGCTCTGTAGCATAACTCCAAACACAGTCTGGATTTTGTTTTTACACGAGTGCGGTTGATTAGTGCATTCCAAAAAATAAGCCAGGACTTCAAAATGAGGGAACCAAATAGTTGTGTTCCAAAAATAAAGAGTATAAACTGCAACTGCATGACTTTCACTTAAATATAAAGTCCCTGCCTCTGTGATATTGACATGATAATTTATAATAACATAACATAGGATGGGGTACAGATCATGAAGGTGATGTTCAACACTCACTCTTTGTTAGATTTATCCTGGGATTGCTCCTTGCATCTGTATTCCTGATAGGTGGCCAACCAGATTTACATGATTGCTTTAAAAAAATGATGCAGAATCTGTAATGTCCCGTAGATCAGGGGTGTCAAATTTAATATCTACGGGCTATGGGGTGCTTAGATCTTGCCCACAGGGCCACCCTGTAAACAATAAAGGACCAGCCCAAGGTGCCTCCGCCAGTAAAAATGAAGCTCAGGGGACCAGATATGCCCCCCACAAGCACCGTTTTTGCTGGCAGATGGCTGCAGGGGGCTATCACAGTCCAAAATGGACGTTGAGCTGGCCACGCCCACTTTGGTCATGCTCCCACAACCCCTTGAAGTCAAACACAACCCTGATGCGGTCATTAATGAAATCAAGTTTGATACCCCTGCCCTAGAAATTATTGGTAAGTTCCCATCATGGTTAACAAATATGTCTTAATTGCTGTTTATATTTTCTGGTATGGAAGATGGCAGTCCTATTGTTAAGGTGCTGAGGAAGATATAGACCAGCCCTGCAGCTACAATCAGTTAAAGGCTTCCATTAACTACAGAGGTTAGGCAGGTGTCTAATGGAAGGAAATAGAAGACTGCTCCATCACCCAATCTTGTTCATGCTGTCGGTTCAGCCTTTTGGAAAGTAAACTAGGTTAGTTTCCCCCACACATGTTTCAGATCTCATTGCATCTCATTCATGTCGGAAGCACTGAAGCACTTCTAGATTGAAAGAATTTGCCAGTGACATCATTGTTGCCCAGAGGATGCTCAGTGGGGGACTCCTTTCATGTCCCCAGCAGAAGCTGGAGCAAAGGATGGGAGCTCACCCCACCCTACGGCACCACTTGGGTCTCGAATGTAGGCTTGCTGCTTGTCAAGTCAGTGTCCTAATCACAGGAGCCTCCATGCTTCTACGTTTCAGATTAAAAATATAGAAAAATTAACAAAATGTCTGTTAACGCTTTTGAACAAAATGTGTGCTTAATGATCAATAATATCATTTGTGATGTGCAAAGATCAGCTCTTTGTTAAGATCCAATGATAATATTAGAGATCATGTAATAGCAATAGCATTTAGACTTAGACTTATATAGACTTAGATACTTAGACTTATATAACGCTTTATAGCGCTTTACAGCCCTCTCTAAGCAGTTTTACAGAGTCAACATATTGCCCCCAACAATCTGGGTTTTCATTTTACCCACCTCGAAAGGCTGAGTCAACCTTGAGCTGAAGAGATTCAAACTGTCAAATTGCAGTCAGCTGATAGTCAGCAGAAGTAGCCTGCAGTACCGCACTCTAACCACTGCACTACTGAGGCTCTGTAATAATTGAATTATTATGCTTCTCCCCTCAAAAAAAATCTTCATAGACAGATAGAGATCTAGAGCCAAAGTATTTGGGCTATTTTATTATTATGTATGAGAAACTATTTTAAAATTCCTAAAATATTTTTTGCAAGAGTATTTTATTAATGTAGTAAATTGTGCTCACATGAGGACACAAGATATCTTCCAACAAAATAGAAAACGTTTTTTTTTTATTAGAAAATAACTTTTAATTTTTTATGACTGTGCAGTGAGATCAATATCAGGTTTATCTCTTTTTGATTTTATTCGTTGGAACATTACAAGGCCAGATATAAACTGCTTTTCTGAAATTGCCTCCGTGTGGGCAGGCTGTTTTTATATGCTTTTGTAATTTTATTAGACCCATTTATACATATCCAATATAATTCCAAAGAAAGAGTCAATCAAATGGACTATTTAAGTAGCAACCATTCAAAATATAAAAATATTGACCAGATAGAAATTGCCAGTTAGTGTGTACAAAATAGGAAACAAAATAGGTTAAACATTTTTTTTAAATACTAAGACTAGTCAGCATTTTTTTTTTGAGCTAATACTATGAGGAATGAGAATCAGTTTTCTTCAAAAATGTATTCTAAGCCAGTGGTTCTCAATTTCAGCAAGCTTAAGATGTGTGGACTTTAACTCCCAGAATTCCCCAGCCAAAAATAAGAAACTAGGCCATATGTATATTGGCTTCAGCCCTGGATTAATCATTGAGCCAAACAGCCACATGCTTAGAGTACCAAAGGGAGGGTGCCATCACAGCTTTCCCCTTCTAGCTAGTTATGCCTTTAATGCCTTCACTGCCATATTCAATTCTTTCTTTTTTCTTTTTGTAATTGTCCTTATCTGCCAAATGTCTATGGAGATTGTCAGTCATCCAGGTCATGGTTGTCCCAAAGGTGCTTTTTTCAAGAGACAACTTGACTTTCTGGACTTCCAAAAAGTCCAGTTGCCTCTTGAAAAAAGCACCTTTGGGGTGTCCTTATCTGCTTCATTTAACTTCAACTTGCATTGTTGTTTTTCTAAATAATTTTGGGGGATATGGTGAGTGACTAAAGTTTGGAAAGTTTGCTTTGAAGGTGCCATCAGATAATCATATTTGTTTTCATCTCTTTGGTATAAAAGTTTCACTTCCATCAAGTGGTATCATTGTTGGATGTGCTTAGGGCATCAGTTGGCCTTCATTCGGCCCTGATGGACTTATCTCTCATTAAATATCTGGATGGGAAACCTCCAGTGGTGGGATTCAAATTGTTCTTACTACTGGTTCTGCGAGTGTAACTTGGTGGGCGTGACAGGGGACTGATGCTGTAAAATCTCCACTCAGAGTAGTTTCTTCGAACTACTCAAAATTTCCGTCAGAAATTGCTAAACGCCACCTCTGGAAATCTTTAAAAGTCAAGCTGTATAATCAGCATCCTCACCAAATTGATGAGCTGCTGCCAGGCTAATACTTTGGAAAGCAGACCAGGAGTTATGGAATCTGATTTTAGACTCTCAGCAATGTTCTGCAGCTCTTCTCATCAAGGGATGGTTGAGAGCTTCAGTGGCCAGGATGATACTGCAGAATGGCTTCACTGCATGTATACGTGACCTGAATCAGGATTTGCACTGTTGGTTATTTATTTAAGTTTATTGTACATTTTTGTTCCTTTCCACAACAAGGAAGAAAGTCAAACAGTGATGGTATCATTCTAGGAGTTTCATGGAGACCAAAAAGTGTGGGGAAGTTAAATGCAACTCTGAAGCTCTGGATCGCTGAGCCCTACAAATGGGTAATAGGTACAATTTCACATTGCTTGCTTTCTTTCCACTCCTTCCACTGTCTTGGGCTCTTGAAGTCCATCTTGAAGTCCACTACTAAACTTAAATGCACAGAGTATAGAAAGATCCCAATATCAGTCTCAAAAGGTGCTTTTTTTCTTCTTCAAAAGGCAACTGGACTGTTTCTTTCTTTGAGGAAGAAGAAAAAAAGTCCCACTTCTCATCCAAGAAGCTTCATCAGTTCTGATGGACTGATAGGTACTGACAGTTGAGACTGGATAGTGGAGAGAATAGGTTCTGGTAGGATGATTGGGGAAGGGATGAAAGGAATTATTTTTGAGTTTGGGTTTTCAAACTCAAACCCATCCCATAGATGAAAGACAACCACTGTCCAGAAACCAGACCACGGCTGCATCACCAACTGCCACACACCCTGACCCCCAAACCAAGCAAATGGACACATGCCATGAACACATATCCAGGCCTCAAACTCAGAGCCAAACCAAAACCCGGAACGTCTCATCATAGCCACTCGCTCAAGATATCACATCATGGAACTCAGGAGGTTACACCACAAAACCTCAGGATGTTGCAACACAGCCAACAACCCAGGAGATTACAGCACAAGACCCAGGATGTCAAAACAATAGAACTCAGCCCATTACCCAGGTCGTTACAACACAGGAGGCTGATAGACACACAGCCAATACCTCAGCCACACATGTTCTGACGAAAAAGCCAGCCAATCTGCAAACATCAACTCCATCAACCAATCAAGAAATGACAACACAGCCAACATCCCCACAAGCACGAAGCCAAAAGCACCAGCCTGAAGATGGCGAGTAGGACCTTGTCGAAACATCACCAAGATACTCTCAATCTTACATGGGAAAAGACCCGAACATGCCAAGACCTACATACCTGTACCCGTGAAAATCTATGAAAACAAATATACATATACATATACATACACACACACACACACACACACACACACACACACACACACATATATATATATATATATATAGAGAGAGAGAGAGAGAGAGAGAGAGAGAGAGAGAGAGCATTTGGCTTTGTTCGGGTATTTTCCCACATCATTGTAGTTGTGCTTTTAAAGTTGTAGCAACGTTTCGGCAGAATCTCATCTGCCATCATCAGGGTTCTGTATTGTATTCATCTGTGAGTCAGACTTTCACAGCCATTTCAGTTTTATATTTGGTACCAGCCTAGGCTGTGCCAGATTGTTTTTTTCTTCATCCTGATTGGTTGGGAGTCTTGGTCTGTGTTTATTGGTCTCGGAGTTTGCTGTGTACTGCTTGATTGGTGTTTCTAATATCTTCTGTCTGTTTTGTGGCTTTTTTTGTCTTGATTGGGTAGCAGCATTGTGCTCCTGTATTGGAGGCTTTTAGTGCAGCTTGGCTCCGAGTAAATGGATGGCTATCATTTATTAGGAAGCTAGGTTTCATCTGGGTGCCTGGTTGGGGTACGTTTGAGCGGGAGGTATCAGGGGGAGTCTGTTTGTGCCCAGGTGTTTACCTGGCTTGTGGTGTGGAGATTTTTTGTTTGAGAGTGCAGGCTTCCAGATAATTGACAGTCTGGTGGAGTCATCTCTTCCATTCATTCTTTCAGGTCTTTTTTCAATCTCTATGGCTTCCCTGATAATTCTGTGGCTGGGGTTTTCTATAGTGGCTAGGGTTTTGGTGCCATTGAAGTTGATGCTATGACCTGTGGCTTTCATGTGTTGGACTAGTGAGGAAGTGTGTTCCAGCTTTTTGACTGCATTTTTGTGTTCATCCAGGCGGGTACTTATTCTTTTATTGGTCTGTCCAATATATCACATTGCTCTGTTTGTGTCTGGGTTTTTTTATCCTCAGCGGGGTCAAGTGTCTGCCTTAGTGTATTCTTGGGTTTCAAATGTACATATATGTTGTGTTGGTTGAAAATCCTCCTGAGCTTTTCAGATATTCCTGAATATCTAAAAAACAAAAAAAGTTCAGGAGGATAATTATGACTTTTTTTTCTTTTGTTGTTACTTATATATTAAGCAAATAAGTTTTCATGGAAAATTCAAGAACATTACAACCTATTTAGGGAGATTTAAACTAATTTTTCTTTGCATTTCATCATTTTTCCTGTGTATTTCATCTAGTTTTTCCTATACATTTCATCTAGTTTTTCCTATACATTTCATCTAATTTTTCTATCCATACAAAATGTGTTTGGCTCTGCCTGTGTGCATTTATATTGTATTAAATATAGTATATTTAATTATATACTGTTTAATAAAAGCTAGTCAGAAAGAGAAGCCATGCTTGAAGCATGAAGCAATACAGGTGATTTTAAATGAATATTTAAATTAATAATTTCTAATTTACAATCATCGTCATGATTATAACAGCAGTTCACTCATCTTGGAAATATTTTTCCTCTCTGAGCAGCTGTTTCACAGTGGAAAGAGATTGGTGCCGTTAATTATTTCCTTATTCTTCTATAATATTTCATACTAAGATGGATCTGCCTTCTCTGCCCTTCTTGGACCAAGGCTGTAGAGTTAGTCTCAATCTCTGAAGGCTTGGCAAAAAGTATGCCGTGGTGGCTCAGATTGAAGCACTGCAAGCTAATTCTGCTGACTACCAGCTGCCTGCAAATTGGCAGTTCGAATCTCACCATGCTCAAGTTTAACTCAGCCTTGCACCCTTCTGAGGTGGGTAAAATGAGGACCCCTATTGTTGGGGGCAATAGGCTGACTCTGTAAACCGCTTAGAGAGGATTGTAAAAGCACTGTGAAGTGGTGAAGTCTAAGTGCTATTGCTACAGTGGAGGGTCAAATCATTATGCTGTTTAGTATGTAAACATTTTGCTTTAAAAAACATTGCCATTGTGAAAGCTACACATCGGTACATGTACCTGTACCTGGTTCTGAAAAAGCTATTTTGCTTCTTCGGCATTGTAGGCAAAATATTTTCTGTGCATCCTTATTTGATGAATTCTAGTTCTTGACTAAAAATATGGACAGTGAAGAGAATTTGAGTAGGATTAAAATCCATATAGCCCTTTCTTTTAAGTGCTTTAAGTACTTCATATATATCAGCCAGCAGATGGCAACCTCATTAGGTATGCCTGTACATTAAGCTAAACGTATTCATATTCTCATTTAAATATATGAAACTATTTTGCACTTAAGTGCAAACTATTTTGCACTTAAAACTAATTCATAAACAGAAATGAAAGACGTCTTATAGCTTTTATATTTTTCTGCATTTTGTAATGCCATGGTCTGTTGTCTGTTTTTTAATGCCTACTTTATGCATAAGTAACCTACCTAAAATCAAATATAGATAGTTCTCAACCTATAACAGTTCATTTTGGGAATGTTCAAAGTTATTACAGCAATGAAAAAAGTGACATACCATTTATTACACTTGTGACTATTGCAGCATCTCCATGGTCACATGATCAAAATCCAGCCACTTGGCAACTGACTCATGTTTATAACTGTTGCAGTATCTCGAGTTCATGTGATCACCTTTTGTGACCTTCTAACAAGCAAAGTCAGTGGGGAAGCCAGATTCACTTAAACAACTGAGCTACTAATTTAACACCTGCCACCTTCACTTAACAACTGTGGCAAGACTGGTTGTAAAATGAGGCCCAATTAACCTTAACAACTCTGTTGCTTAGCAGCAGAAATGGTTAGCCCAATTGTGGTTGTATGTTGAGAACAGTGGTGGGATTCAATTTTTCTAACAACCGGTTCTGTGGGTGTGGCTTAGTTGGTGGACATGGCTTGGTGGTCATGTTATTGGCTGGGTGTGGCCAACTCAATATCACTCACATCGAGGCACGCATCTCCTCGCCTGGCCTCTCATGACTGTGGGGATGCTGCAACAGTCGTAAGTGTGAAAAATGGTCATAAGTCACATTTTTCAGTGCCATTGTAACTTTGAATGGTCACTCCACACAAGCAAAGTACCAGCAAAGGAGGGGATAAAAACTCCAGATAAGTTCCTGAGACAGGAATTCTAGTCCTGCCAAGAATGTAATAAGGGTTAACGGAGAGGCAGTTTCTGTAAGCAAGACCAGAATGTTTCCTTCCTGCCTTCCTTACAGGATTAGGCCAGTAATTTCTTCTAACAGCCGGTTCTCTGAACTGCTTAGAATGTTACCAACCGGTTCTAGCGAATAGGTGTGAACTGGTAGAATCCCATCCCTGGTTGAGAACTACCTGTATGAGAGGGAGTTCCAAATGGTGCTCAGATGTTCATGTATGTAAAAATGCATGTGAAGTTTGAGGCAGACTTTTTAAAAAAGGTAAAAATATGAATACCAGAACTAGCAAAACAGAGTATTTATGCTGTAAAATATTAGCGACAGAAGATTTGTGCTGTAAAATATTAGCTACAAGCAGATGTCATGATTTGCTTAAGGCCACCCTGTGTGTTCATGGGAGCAATTAACATTTGAAGTAGAATTGACCTTGCAGCCTGTATAACAGACCATTATTCTTATTTATACCCATGCCATCCTATGTAAGGTTCTGCTTGTTTTCCTCTTTACGTTTTAACATTTCTAAAACTAATTGCTATGTCACGTGCCAGAAGAAAGATGCACATTGCTTTTTTACTGCAGAAAAAAATATATGGAATTTCAGTCACATAGCATAAATGAACTACCAATGAGAAGCCCTATCAAAATGTATTACAAATGTTCTGCCTTAGGAAAAAAATGGCATTACTTTTTAAATGAGAAGCCACATTCCATTAACCACAAAACCAGCATATATCGCATATTCTATGCACAACCAACACATACGATATCCTTTCCAAACTTTTATATGTCTTTGTTAACTACTATACATAGAATTTCAATGGGAACCCATGATCCTGGCCATAGATACAATACTTCAAAGATTCAGCAAAGGGCAAATATCACTCATTCGATTCAAAGAGATGCAGGAAATAGCATAGCACGTAGACTTATATACCGCTTTATAGTGCTCTACAGCCCTCTCAAGCGGTTTACAGAGTCAGCATATTGCCCTCAACAATTTGGGTTCTCATTTTACCCACCTTGGGAGGATGGGAGGCTGAGTCAACCTTGAGCCTGGTGGAATTCGATCTGTCAAATTGCAGTTGGAATAGCTTGCAGTGCTGCACTCTAATCACTGCCCCACTGAGACTCCCCTTTATATAAATACTGCTTTTCTCCCGAATGGTGAAATCTCCCAAAAAAGGTTGATGAAGAAAACCTACGCAAGAAATGCATTTGATTCCTCTGTGATTAAACTTTGAGGAATTCCTGTTAAACGTATGGAATCTTGAATGTCATTTGAAACCCATACATCTAGCAAACATTTTATCAGTATTTTTTTTTTTTAAAAAAATATATTTTGAACCCCACTTCCCAGTTTCTGCTTTGGCCTTCCATATAAAGTTTCAGGTCAGTACTAATGTGGAAAAATAGGGGTTTGCAAGGGCAATCCTGTTTGATTTTTATTACTAAGACAGCAGGAAAAAAGGTTAGATATGCTTTGCAAATTTCACTGTGTAATAAAAGAAGATGTTGGTTTTTGTTTGTTTGTTTTTCTTCTATTTTTTTTCCTTCTATTAGAGGAGCAAGCCCTATTAGACCAGGATTTTTATGGCTCTAATTACAAAATCTCTGCTTCTTCTCTTTTGTAAATTAAAAGATACTAAATTGCTACCAATATTATGGCTCAAATGATCATAGAAAGCAGTAATAAGCACTCGAGATTTTTCTAATAACTGAGCCTCTGTCTAGCTATTCCCATTCAGATGAATAACAGGTCAAGAAGTCAGAAGATCTTTAACGTCCCTAGACATTCTGAGCAAGTTTTGTGTACCCGAGATCTCCATAGGATCAAAGGTTTTCATCACAATAAGGAAAATAACATGACGCTATTATGACACAAGCTCCCTACCTCTTTTGTACAGCAAGTGACATCACAAAGCATTTGTAAAAAGAATGGAGTTTTCATTGAGAATCTATAATTTTTGCACTTATCATTCCTCCCCTATTCTTTTCCATGGGGAGGCTTCAGATTTCTATGTACAGCAAGCCCGATTTTGTTCCTATGAATATCCCATTTAAAGAGACATTAAGATACGTATCATTAAAATTATTTTAAACTATGCATTTTAGCCATACAAATAGTCTTTGACTTATGACTGATTGCTTAGTGACTGTTCAAAGATATGACAGAACTTCCTGGGGGGTACTTACAATCCAGACTTGAATTTCTGACAGCCATCTTTCCCCCACCATGGTCATATGATCACACATCACATATGACCACACGTTTGGCAACCTGCCTGTATTTTCAGCTGTTTGCAGTAGTCTGCAATCACAAGATTGAGTTTTAAAATGGTTTTGCCAAAAACATCCAAAAATCTGCCCGTAGCAAAACCATGTATTCATGTAACCACCACCAAAAAAAAAAAAAAAAGGTCACACAGTCAGATCACCCTCTTAAAATTGTTCACCACTGGGCTTAAAAAATAAACAAGCAAGCAAACAAGGGCAATATGAAATATTTTTTCAAAAATTGACTGAATTAGTGGAGATGGTAAAATTAACTGCTTTGATTAGAGATAATGGACTAGACAGCTGTATAAGAAACTGGAAACTGTTTGTGGACTTTCTGTGTGCTAAGTATAGTAACAGATGGTTAACAGAGGGATTTGAAGATTAGTGTAATGTTTAGTTCAACCTGTTGACTGCTTTATACACACACAAACTCAGAGAGAGTGAGTGAGAGAGAGAGAGAGAGAGAGAGAGAGAGAGAGAGAACATATATATACATATGTATGTATGTATGTATGTATGTATGTATGTATGTAAAAGGAGAGGATAATTTATTGCATAGTCTTTTCTTTTGGCATCCAGATAGGGTGGATCCTACATGTTAAATGTTTTTTTTTCCTTTTGTTGTTGTTAGGGTTGAATGTATTTTTTTGGTTTCATTTTGTTTGCTTGGTTTACTGTTTTGCATTTTATTTTCTATGATAAAAAATAAATTTAAAATAAAAAAAGAATGTTTTTAAAAAAGATATTGAAGACTTAAAACCAGCCTTCTTTTATTTATAAGCAGAGGTGGTATTCAGCCGGTTCTGACCAGTTCTAGAGAACCGGTAGTGGAAATTTTGAGTAGTTCGGAGACTGGAGATTTTACAGTATCCTTCCCCTGCCATGCCCATCAAACCACGCCCACAAATCTTTCAAATACAGCACACACCTTACTGCCCTTGTTTACAAGATAAAGATTATAACCATAGTGCTAAATAATAACAAAGACATTAGAAAGCAGTTAGGGCAGTAAGGTGTGTGCTGTATTTGAAAGTATCTGTCTCTGTGTTAGTTTTGACGTTTTACTTTGCACAAAATATTTATTTTACTATTTAACTTTGTGTATATGTTTGTGTATACAGATGTGCTTGTGTGTCTGTACTTTTATAAACTTACACACACTAACACACATATGTATGCATATAAACTTAAAGATGTCCAGAAACACCATCCCACAGGAAGAAAATGATTAACTAAGATTTTTCTGGAACAGAGAGATAGGAGAGCACTGCACTACAGACATTGTCCTATATTGGGAAGATTTGGTTGCCTGCTATCTTGACTGAGCAAAAGTCAAGATATTGGCAAAGCATTCAATCTAGCCTGAATTTTTTAAAACTGTTTTGGAGTCAGCATGAGCTGCTTGTGGTCAAAAACGCCTCTGCAACTTTGCTCAACCATTTCCCAATTAAGCTTTTGATTTGCTTGTCTTGCAGCTTGTCACAAATTTACACAAATAAAGAGAACCACACGACACTATGGTGGAATAGACAGCCATGTAGTCAATTATGTGGTTCGTTCTTCCCATCACAAACTCTGCTGGATTGCGGGAATACAACAGGAAGAAGAGGGAGAAAAAAGACCTCTCCTTGTATAAAAAGTCAGGTATGTGTTTCCTTCCCCTGGGTAATCCCCCCAAATAACAGGTAAATTCAATCCAGTGTGAAAGCTATCACATTCATGTTTTGATGCAAGGGTGTATCACCAACCTCACAGTCTGTGTGTTTACTTGAACTAAAATACCATAATAGAATATTGATTTTTGGAATGAATATAATTGTGGTTTACACATTGCACAGATCAAACTTTTCAGCAATACATATTTTCTAGATGTTATGCATCTTAGTACAGAAAGGAAACACTATGCGTTTTGGTTTTCTGTATTTGCAATTACAGGTATATGTTAGTGATACAAAAGGTATCACTGCCCCACTTGAATAAATATTTTATTTCTGGATGCTCTTTTTTTTATAGCCAATTCGCTCAAAGTCAAACTGAGGAATTTAGAAAGGTGCAGTGCAGAGGTGGTATTCAGCAGGTTCTGACCAGTTCTGGAGAACCGGTAGCAGAAATTTTGAGTAGTTCGGAGAACCGGCAAATACCACCTCTGACTGGAGATTTTACAGTGTCCCTCCCCTGCCACGCCCACCAAGCCACGCCCACAGAACCGGTAGTAAAAAAAAAATTGAATCCCACCACTGGTACAGTGCCTGAACAAAAGGGCAGTTTGTGGATGAGCAAAGACAAGGGACAAGAGGGCAGTCTTCCATTTCAACTGCCTTCTATAAGACAAATAGAAGGGCATGCTTAGTTTCTGTCCTTCGACAACAGGTTAAATAGTCTGGCGCTCAGAAATTCTGCTGTGGCGGAGAGATTTCTTCCGCCACTGTATCCTGCATTGATTGCCTGAGACAGCAATTGCAACCCCCCTAAAGTAAAGTCAGTCTCTATTTAGAACCTACACAGTGACTTCAAAGAAATATTAAATTATGAGGCATTAAAAGTAGCTTTTTCAGAGATATTACAAGTGTTACGTCTGGGCGATGGGTCCCAAGGAGAGACGAGACTCGAAATAGTGGCAACAGCTCTTTATTAGGAAATCAGTTACTGAGACGAGACTCCCAGCCGAGGCAGCTCCTTTTATAGAGCTGGCTGCGGCTAGGCAGCCTATGACATGCATTTGAGCTTGCCGTGCTTGGTTTTACCCAATCGCGGCAGCCGAATAAGAACCAATCAGAACGCTTAGTTTTATCCAATCACGGCCCAGCTTTTCCGGACCAATAGGAATGCAGGCCTACAAGCCTGCTAGTATGGAACAACAAGGGTGTTTTATTTTATCCCTGAAATCAGAACTGGCACCAACACTGCCATCCTCAGCGTGATCATCAAGATTATCCTCCTCCTCCTCCTCTGGATTCCAAAAATCCCCAGAGTTTATTAAACGGGCAGGATTTATTTATTTAACAGCAGCAGATTCATTTACTTCCATTTCTCATAGTCCCATTGATTTGATGTACAGAAAATGTTGGATAGAAGACATAGAACAACTTGCTTGTACAGTAGTAAAGGCTCCTTTAATTGTCCTCCTGCATATTCATGAAATTTTCTTACTGGGAACCGTTTGCCATTACATTGTGGTGGATTGGGGGCGGGGTTGGGGCGGGAACTTTCTACATTGGCCTATAGCCCTGAACTTCTCAGTTGATTTCTACTACAAGTTCTAACCAGGACCAACAATGCCTAAAATCTCAGTTAATAAACATTTCTTAAAGTACTGCCATATGCTTATCATAAATGTAACAAATGAGCATTTTTCTAAATCATTGTCTTGAAGATGCCTTTTATAGTCATCATCTGGTCTTTAATGGGCAGACCATTTTAAAAAGTGAAAATGGCAAGAATGTATCTCTGTCTGGTTGGAAAACAAAACAAGTTAAAATGGAGTAGATGAATAGATAGAGAAATAGGTTAAGATTGTTAAAAAAATAATAGATGTAAGAAATAATGATTATAAAGAAAATATGATTATTATTATGTTAGTATAAGGAAAGTATTAATTATAATTGTTAGCACAAGAAATACCCAGTCAACACACTGTTGAAATGAAAGATGGAATTATTGTAAATATAAAATAAAAAGTTTAATAATAATAAAAAAGAATGTATTTCTGTCCAAACATTTCTAGTTCTAATGTTATAATTTTAAGATAGATGACCAACAATGCATAGCATTACAGGTTATGTTACCTTATTCTTGCATACAGCTACTTTAAAAAGGCCCATATTTAGCTTTGCTCCAGAGCAAGAGTCTTTGGAAATTCTCCAAACCAGATGTCAGCTCATCTGGTCTCCAAGGGAACAATTATTGGAATCACACTGAGAGCTGGTTTAATAGGATAATATATGAAAGATCATTTCTTTCCCATGAACTGGCAGACTGCATTTTGCTAGCTGCGACAAGGCTGTGTGAACTTACAACTCCAAAACTAACAAACACTTGTAATTTTATCAGTCTTTTCCACTATTTTGTGTCTATGCCAGGGCTTTGTTTGCATTGTCTATTGCAGTGCAGGTAGTCCTCGACTTAAAACTATTTGTTTAGTCACCATTCAAATGGCATTAAAAAGGGGATTTATGGCTGTTCTTTACACATGCAGCGTCCCCATGGTTACGTGGTCAAAATTTTGATGCTTGGCAACTGGCATGTATTCATGATGCTTGCAGTGTCCCAGGGTCATGTAATTATGTTTTATGATCATTTGACAAGTAAAGTCAATGGGGAAGCCAGATTCACTTAATAACCATGTTATTAAGTTAACAACCACGGTAATTCACTTAATAGCGTGAAAGGAAAAGTCATAAAATGGGGCAAATCTCACTTAACAATTGTCTTGCTTAGCAACAGAAATTTTGGACTGAATTGTGGTCGTAAGTTAAAGACTATCCGTAGCTTGTCCTTATCTTTGTCCTTCTCCTCACCTTCTCCTTCTCCTCCTCAGGTTCTCCTTCTCCTCTCCCTCTCCTTAACCTCAAACCCTTCTTCTCCTCCTTCTCACTTTCTCCATCCTCATGTTCTCCTTCTCCTTACCTTCTCCTTCCCCTTCCCCTTACTTTCTTCTTTCCTCATCTTTTCCTTCTCCTTCCCCTTCCCTTCTTCTCCACACCTTCCCCTTCTCCTCTCCTTCTCCTTCTCCTTTTCCTCACCTTCTCCTTCCCTTCTCCTCTCCTGCTCCTTCCCTTCTTCTCCTTCTCCTTTACTTTCTCTTTCTCTTCATCATTTAAGTACTAAATATAAGAGGGGAACAAATCTTTCTGAAAGCAACTTTAGGGAGAAATCGGAAAAGGCACATGGCATGGAATTGCCTATGTAGAACGCATATTGGCTTCAAATTATGGACATTAACAGCTTCATATCACAGGATTCGAATTTTTTTTAGTCATCTTTCCCATGATAAAATGGCACTTATGATCAAAGTGATGCATTGTTATGTGTAATTGACGCTAATGCGATAAAATGGTGATGGGAACAGCAGGAATTGCAGTATGTCACTTTGAACTGATGGGAGGCAAAGAACATCTGCTGCAAAATTGCAGTCAGAGCATCTCCTAAACAAATGCCAGCAAAAATAAGGAATGTCTCTTTATTTAAAGGTTTCAAAAGTGCATCGGCTGGCATCTGACATATTTTTCCACCTAGATTGCTCAGTTCAGCATGTAAGACCCCCCAAAGAATATAAATCACGGTGTGAGCCCCAGTGCTCATCAGTTCTACCTTTCATGGATTTTGGAAGATATTTAGTACGCAGCTGCTATTCATTCTTATTAATTCCTATTCCTATTCCTATTCCTCTTCTCACAACACGGTTGTGGTTGTGTAGGAGACACTGCATCTATAATGTCATGAGCAGGAGTGGGCTGGTTGGGGGTTCGCAGGGATTCAGGGGAGCCCTTAGCTAAGATTCTGTGCAGTTTGAAGAACCCCTAAATCCCCCTCCTGGCTGGCCCCACCCGCTCCTCCCCTCCCAGGAGTTTTGAATGCAGGTAAGCGCAGAGCACATGCAGAGGCTTGAGGAGGGCAAAAACAGGCCTCGTGGAAGTTTGGGAAGGCAGGAAATGGGCCTATTTCCGGCTTCCAGAGAGCCTCCGGAGCCCGGGAAGGGTAAAAACATGGTGCAGGAGGCCAACTAGGCCATGGTGCAGGAGGCTGACTAGGCCACGCCCACCATAGCCATGCCCACCCATCAACTGGGCAGAGAACCCTTTGCTAAAATTTTTGAAGCCCACCCCTGGTAAGGAGGCAAGGCAATAAAAGGAGAAACCTCTACTGTGGCAATGCCCTCAATAAGAAATTTAATAAACCTTCTAATGGAGAGAAATAAGGTGTCTGTCTTAACCTTTTGTGAAATAGGATGGAGTTTCATTTACTCAAATCTCAGGAAGTGCTTAACGATTTTGACAGGATAATGCCCATACTTCTTATGGAGTCACTTAGTTAGAAAATACTTGCATGACCTTGCATCGACTTCAAAGTAAGCAGGAAGCAATCTTGCTTGTGTTTGGATTGAGCACATCAGAAAAATCAACAAGTAATCCAGAAAGAGAGGTCTCCATTAGTTTAGCTAATGAATCCCACGAAATGATCATATTATTCAAGTTGTATGAAAAAGATGGCAATCTATTCCAGTTTGACAGACATAGGCAACAAAAAATTATAAATGTGTATATTAATGCAATATAAATATAAATAGAATACACTCTTATTTTAAATTTGTGATTAACAAACTTGCAGAGCAGTTATAGAAAACAAAATAAAAACAGAAAAATTCTACTGCAGATTTAGGCATTCCAGCATTTTGTCCTATTTTAGCACAGCACTTCATGTTATTCAATTTTTCCTCTAATATAATAACAAGCTGTTCCTTTTTAAAACTTGTGTTGTTTTTCTCTGATTGACTCTTCCTTATAGTTACTCAGAGGGATTTTCACTTAGCAACATCATTTTGCAATAGATTTCCACTTCTTCTGCATCATTGTCCACAATGTGATATCAGTTTGTTAGTTTTTTTTAGTTCACAACATTAGGTTTTGTTGTATAAATTTCCCATTGATGTAGCTAATGTACTCAACTTTCACTTGGCCCCACATTTTTACATTTTCTTAATCTTTCTTTCTGCCAATGTTATTTGAGTGGAATCAATCTACTGAAGAGCTTACACTATGAACCTGAATTGCTTTTCTTATGAATTTTAAAAAAAAGATGGGTACTAATTTTAATTAGGACTAGATTAAACTTTTGAAGCAAGATTTATGGGTTCAGCATGTTATGGGAGAAGTCAAAAGATGGATAGAATATACACACATCTCCCAAATGATTGGAAGATGTCAAAAATCTGATTGGTTACTGAAGCTTTTTTTAACATTAAAGCAGTATCAATAGGTTCCTTGGTTGTAATAAAGAAATGTAATATAAAGCACTGAAGAATTCTCTGCATAATATTTTTAATTAAAACTTTTTATGAGATACAGGCATTTGTCTTCCTTTGTCTCAGCTGTGTTTTGGCAAGTCCTTCCTGCAAACTCCAAATTAATTGCATTCTTTTGATGTCTTCTGGCTCACACATGCAACCTGTGCTAAATCAAAAACAGTCCATTCATGGGATAGATGATTGGGACCAGAACCTTGACTGGCTAATCTCCTGTTGATTCAACATTCAGGAGAATTACACACCCTTGCGCCTTACAATGAGAAATCCTCAGGTGTGCAAGTAGTGCAGGCAGATGATTTGCTCAGCTAGACCCACCCAAATGTTTCGGTTTGACAGTTCTGGTGAGACATTGGGCTGGTATATACTCCAGACCAAATCACTGCCAACTTTATTGCTTAGGTGGTGCAGTAGTCAGAGAGCAGTACTGCTGGCTACTTCTGCTGATTGTCGGCTGCCTGCAATTTGGCAGTTCAAATCTCACCAGGCTCAAGGTTGACTTAGCCTTCCATCCTTCTGAGGTCGGTAAAATGAAGACCCAGATTGTTGGGGGCAAGATGTTGACTCTGTAAACTGCTTAGAGAGGGCTGTAAAGCAGTATATAAGTCTAAGTGCTATTGCTATTCAACAGTGGCTGGTAGATCCTTCAAGAAGCCGAGCAAGGATTGTATGTTGACCATCCCTCAAGGACTATATAATCCCTCGAGGGATTTTATCTGGACCCTGATTGGGATCTTGCAGATGAAGGAATTCATCAAGGAATGAGGCTTTTAAAAGTTTATTCCATGTAAAGAGATGACTTCGGAAAACAAACACATTTTCCCCGCTTAACCATTGGATGATCAGTACTGCTTATATGCCGATTTGACCAAAAATTGGTACACTGATTTCTCAAAATCCGGTTCTTCAACTATATTTATCCAACTGTTGTCTCTCAGTTGTACAAATCTGGGTTTATGAACAGCAGCCAAGAGAGGCAAAAAATTAACTTATTGATGCCAACCAGTAATTGATAGGTTGGTAGGTCAATAGTAATCCTTGAAAATGATTTTGGAAAAAAAAAAGTATGTATCCTAGAATACCACGTATTTAAACTCTTCTTTCACTTACCCCAAAGACTCGTTTACTTAATTCTGGCTCCAAGGACACTCTCGTGTGACTGCATTTGAATTGCACAACTCTAGCTACTTGCTACTCTGCACTGAAGTGATCTCTTTGCTACCATCTAGAGATCATTATGGTTGGTAAGACAGCAGTGAGGCAGATACACAAGGATTGGATGGAACACCCCGATTTAACAAACACCAATATAGCACACATTTTGCATAAATTGGCAGTGGCTGTTCCCACAGTTGGTGATGTTCAGATTTCAGCCAGGAACTCATGCAGAAGAACAAATGGGGGAAGCAACACAGCACGGCCTCCTTCCAGACTTATGTTATGGGCATGCTATGGCAGCACAATTACTTTGGCATCCCAGCTCTGCCATGACAGGAAGTACAGCAAAATGTCTTCATGGCTAAGCCCTCAGTATAAATCTCCAAATTCCAGATCATAAAATTCAAAGTGGGAAAGAAGCACAAATATTATTCCAAACTTTTTTGAAATTAAGCTGTAAAGAAAAGAAAAAAATCAAACCTCCCACTGAAAGAATTTCCAGGGAAGCTAACATTATTTTGGTAATATTTGCAAAAAGAGGTTTTGGTGCTTCTTATCTTTCAGCCAAATTCTATCTAAATTGACATTTGGAGACTTTTCCAGATGAGACCAGACATCTGAGGATCTTGGAAGAAAATAACATTTGAATATGAGAAGCAATATTTTTGTAGAGCAAGAGAGCTTGTACATAATTATTTCAGGCATGGGCTTTGACATAACTATGTGGCTCTCACTAGATCAGGCCAGCCCCTTTATGGAGTGCCTACCATAAAGTTACAAATCTGGAATAAATAAAGAAATGAAAACCACTTAATAGTTTTCCTTTCTTCTGGCAAACTCTTTAGACAGGAGAGAGATTAAAGCTTGTTATAATTGGCACACACTGAACTACTGTGTATAAAATATTGATTTCCTGGCAATTACCAACAAATTTATTAAGAGCTATGTGAAAAAAATGTGAGAACTTGGCATAAAATTAGTGATACTCAAGCACAGTAGTTATATTGATATAATAGAAAAACATGAGAATAAGTTTTTCTTCTATCACCTGGCCAGGTGATTGAATCTAAATAAGGTGAATTTTGCAGGGCAATCCTAGCTACATATAAGCAAACAGTATTTAAATGAAGGTTTAGCCTGAAGACTTTACAGCACTTAAGAAATACATTCTAGAGCTGTAATCTGCACAGCTAATTCCACCTAAACCGCAGCCCCCATTGCTTTATGTTAATTGCTTCTGAAACGGTAATATGATCCAGGGGATGGAAGTCTGTAGAGATTCTCAGTCATCCTAGTTAAGGTTGTCCCAAAGGTGCTTTTTCACGAGGCAAGAAACAAGAAAGTCCAGTTGCCTCCTGAAAAAACACACCTTTGGGACAACAATGACCTGGATGACTGAAAATCGATACAGACTTTAACTATACAATTTGGGATGAAGACCCTCTGAATGGTGTGGGAGTAGGAATGGATTTCCAGAGGAAAAATACTGTAGGCTACAGGAACTAGGAGTTCTACTCTGGTGACTCTGAGGTCACAGATAAACCTCCAAGTGCTTCAACAACTTGCTAAATGGATGCAGATTACCAGCTGTCTGCAAGGAATATAAACCCTTCCATTCCCCCATATTCTGTCAGAGCTGAAGAAGCTTCTTGGATGAGAAGTGAAATGTCTTCAAAAGAAAAAAAAACAAGAAAGTCCAGTTGCTTCCTGAAAAAGCAGGGGATGCTTTCAACAAAAAATCAGCTAATATTCAGATTGGGAACACAACAGTGTTTAGATATTCACTGTCCTACACACCACTGCACCACAACTCTTCTCAAAGAACTGAGAACCCAGTTGTGATTAAGTCAGGAGTCGGATGCAGGAGAGTTTGGTGCCATATTCATTGTGAAGGAAAGAAAAGAGAATATGAGAAGATTTGATCAATGGCAGATCATTCTCACTGTGGCCTCTCAGCCAGTAAGTATGCCATGAGCACCACAGCACTACATTCATGTAGGTTTCTCCCAGAGTCCTTGACCTTCAAAGAGACAAATGAGATCACTTTGAAGTGGCTTAAACTCAGCCAGAAAGGTACAGGTGCAGTTTAACTACTTGTCACATGAATCAAATGATCAAATGATTCATAAATTGACTTTCTAGCCATGTCCTTTGCAGGAGGAGATTCTTTGCCTTCAAACTGCATCTAAATAAGATTAGGTTCTTGTGTTTTAAAGACTAAGTACAATTTAGGGATGAGAAGCACAAAAAAGCTCTGTAACTATTCATCCGTAGGTGAATGGGGGGCTAATTTTCTAAATTTGTCAAAAGTTAACCCCACAGAAGAAGTAACTATATTTGCAAATTCCTCTAATCCAAAGATCAGAAAAGTCTATAGATCTTTTAAAAAATCCTTTTAAACCCTTTTAAAAATCATCCTAAATTAAAGGAGTCTAAACCCGAAATCCCTTCACTTACTTCTTTG